>NW_023605742.1:0-19903 GCF_013339745.2 Dermacentor silvarum
CGCGGAGAACGAAGTTGTCGGGCTGCGGGCCGAGTTTCATGACTTCAGCGACGATCTGGCCTCTGTCCTACCTCGAGGCTTTGGTGTTCGTGGGGTCCGAGTGACATGATGCTGAAGGCAAGCCCTTCCTACTTCCCTCCTGCGAATCCTTGGGCGAGCTGCGGGCGATCCTCAAGAAGCAAGTAGCGTCTTATCCTCACCTGACCAACGCCCTGCATCTGACTGGCCGTCGAAACTCCACCCCATACAGCGGCACCGACACATGCCAGGTAATTGTGACCGGTCACGAACTTTACTGTTATATATAATTCTTTATTGTGTGAGCACATTTATAAGTGCATGAACGTTTCTATTAGTCTTAGTATCTTGGGTAGCTGGTTTGTGTGCGTGACAGTTTGTGTTAATTATATGTTGATGTCTTGTTAACAATCGGCTTCGTTGTTTCTTTCCCCCACTGTGAATTAGTCTCAGTGGTGGCCACAATAGTTTGAACCATGCAAGTCTAATATACTCTCCCGGTAAACAACCCCTCGTTGACTCAGGAAAACCAAATCATTACAAAGACACCTGGATATCGCCGCAAAGTCTTTAATGGAACGCCCGAAAACGTCCTGCCAATCTCAAGAATACACGCATGGAGGAACATCCTACGGCTTATGCATTTCCTTGATTCGTTGGACGAACTGCTCCTTTGTAGTCTTCGTGAAGCCGTCCAGGACTCTGACAAGGAAAACCACCTTTCTCTAAAAGCATTCACTTTTCTTAGTGTTTATTTTCAATTGTGATTTCCTCAACGCTTCTAGTATTTGAGAGACGTGGGAAAAGCGCTCTTCCTTGGTACGGGAGTAACTGATGAAGCTATCGACATAAACATTGTATAAATCTCCGATGAAATCTTTAAGTACCCCGTTCATCATGTGCTGAAATCAAGCACCCGAGTTCTTCAAACCGAATGGCAGACAGCTGTATTCAGTATATCAAATGGTGTTATAAAAGCCGTGTACTTCTTTGATTGTTCCGGGAGAGGTACCTACAAGTAACCTTTGCACAACTCGGTTCGTGAGAACCATTGGCATCCTCTAGTATCAATAATGATGTCGATCAAGGTATAGGGAATGGATATATTTATGTTTGGTGTTGATTTGCCGATAACCAGTACATAGTCCCAGTGAACCATCTTCTTTGAGAACAATAGGTATAGGAGACGCAAAAGGTGACGTTGAGGGCCTTATTATTGCAGAGTTCAGCATTTGTTGCAGCTCTTGTTTCAGCCATACTTTCTTTTCATGAGGAATCCCGTAGGCTCTCTTCCGTACAACAGTACTTCGGGTAACTTCGGTACAGAAGCTCCAGGTGGATATGTATCGAGGCATATAAGTTCGGGAAAAATTGTCCATATGTCATTAGCGCATTTGGCACTCCTCATTTGTGGCGGTATCTAGACACTTCAAACCAGTCATTGTAAGGTCACTTCATCTTTCCAAGAAATGTTCATTCGTAGCTTCTTCATGTCGGGTCTTGACAGTATAAACAAGGGAGTATAAACAACAATGACTGTATAAACAAGTCACGTGACAAGAATACATCCATACATAATTCTTTAATTTTGGATACAATTATAGCCACCGAACACAGAGCTCAACAAGGGGCTGCTACTAGACCCGAAAGAGACGCAGACGCCAGCTGTACATAGCCACTATAACCTAATCTAATACACCCAAGGTTAATAAACTACACCAGGTTAACCCTTGCTGCCCGGAAAATTGTAAGTAAAACGAAGTAAAGACAGGAGAGATGGAAAGTGAGAGAGAAAGACCGAAGATTGGAGGGAGAAAGAGACACAGGAAAAACGCAACCATCGATTTCCCCAGGGTGGCTCAGTCCGGGGTTGCCGTCTACGTGAAGCGGGGAGGCCAAAGGGATGTGTTTCCTCTGCTGAGCGGCCATGAAGGTTCAAGCACTCGGCACTCTCTCAAACCCCAAGATCCTATTTTCCCCGGGCATGGCTAAACTACGCACGCTTATGCGCGGGAGGGTCCATACCCTATGTGCTCGGGTGCGTGGTGTCGCAACACGCCAAACGCCTGCTCATGCAGACGCCCCTGCATCTTTGTTGTTGCTGCCACACTTTTAGTCTCCTTGTAGATAGCGTCAACAAACTTCCTTTTCAGTAAATCTCCCCGTCCATTATTCGCTGCAGTACGTTAACTGGCAATGAAAATAGGAAAAAAAAGGTTTATCTTTATAGCTAAATACTAAAGCATGTCCTCGTTCTATGCAATGCAAAGCAAGTCGATGCAAGATTACGGAAGGTTTTTATATGTGGCTTCCACTTTAAGTGACCGGTCTAGTCTTACACCTAGGTGCTCGATTGAATCTACCTGTTCGAGTTCGCCACTAGTGTAATCGATGCTGGGTCGAAGAATGTGTACCGAGATGGAAAATTATATATTTTGTTTTGGCGCTGTCTAGCATTAATTTGTTTCTTTGGAACCACAATATGATACGTGGTAACTTCAATTCTGTACTACTTTCTATGTCGAATATTAATCTTGCGGTGAATTCAGTTGATGGTGTATATTCAGTCGCTGTCGCCGTGGAGAGATAGACATCTTTTTACACGTCGCTGCGTTTATTTCCATGTGCCCCTTTTCACATCAATTGTTATTATTGTTAGGATTCAATAGCGAAATTAAACTTGTTTAGGGTTTAGCGTTTACATATTTCCCTACAAACCACGCAATCACCGGGGTGAATATGTATGCTGGAATATATGAGGCCGGGCGATTGTTATAAAAGATGAAGAAAAGCAATGGGCCCTAGTACGAACCCTTGCGGAACGCGTGATTTATTACGTAGAAAAAGAAAATCACTACATTATATGAAACTAATTTCGATTGGTTAGTAAGTGTTCAAGCCAGATTAGTAAGTGGTCAGTAATTTATAGCATAGAAAGCTTTAGCAACTGTAGTTGATGGGATACTGTGTCAGAAGACATCGCGAAACCTAAAACTTAGAGTATGATCGTGATTTATTGTATAGTAAGTTGTGCAAATGGGCATAAATTGAAGAAACTGGGTTTCACACGCAAAAGAACGTCGAAAACCATGTTGGGAAGGAGTAAAAGAGAGATGAATTCCAGAAAGCGATAGAGATGCGTGTACAACACGTGTTTTATTGTTTTACAAGGTTTACTTTTTAGTCATGTAGGGGACGATAGCTATACTTTCAGATACAGCGCACATAAGTACACATACAAACGAAGAAGACACGACAGACGCGGGCGAGCAGAACTACAAACTGTTTATTGCAATCGACACGCGCTCAGATTAATAAAGTGAGTCATGTACGTACAAGTGTTAAGACCCCTTCCCTATGTGAAGTTGACGCATTATATACAGTGACGTTTGCTTAAAAACGTATATTTACTGGAGACTTATACGTATATTTAAATATCTTGTTGCGAGCTTTTGTGTATACCAGCAGTGAACTTTGTCGCCAGCGACAATTTTTTTGCCCTTTATCGAGAATTGTACATTCGCATTTGCATATTCTATTCGATCTTCGCATTTCTGGTGGATATTTTGCAGAACTCCTGCTTTTTATATGTACTCACTCTTGCGACTATAATCTCGGTGTAATTACAATACACGAGCGGTAACAGCTGCTCCTGCGCAATCTATTGCAACAAAAGACAGCGTCATTCAGGTTTTTCCCTGGCCGTTGCATATGTACAAAAATGTAAACAAGGTTATTGATTGACAAAGTTTCATCAAATATTTGTCCTCAACGTGTTCTGTTCATGGCCTTTACGTTTTTCATGTCAGCTGCACGCACCGCTTTGGTGGTTTCGAATTGATATAGTCCTAAAGTTCATGTGACATTTTCTTTACCTAATATATACACAAAAAACGTGGTAGCATTGATAACAGTCATTTCTGCCACAATTTATGGGATATACGGAATATATTCCTTTTATGAAAAAATACACATTTTCCTTGACAGTGCGTAGCGTTCAAGAATTTGTTTGCAGCATCTAATATACAATGGCATTGGCAATAGTAATGCAGTTATTGTTCGTGTATTTGATCGCTAGGCAAATTCTACAAGGAGGAGGCCGCGCAGCAACGTGAGCCCCCCTCCCCCTTCCGAACAAAATTTCTGGCTACGCCACTGGACAGAGTGGTACTAAAACGTACTGTCAGCAATACTCGCGATAGTATTCAACGTTGCGCGACCGGAGGTGCGTGACGTTGCCTTGGCGTGACACAAATTTTAACACTTTAGCAAAGCCAGGCGAACCCACCACCGCCGTTTCCGAGGTGTCCGCCCTTGCGTTTATTCATTGTGCCATTTCTAGAAAACAAGTAGCTAGAAGTATAAAAGCCATTTCTTCTTCCACTTCCATGGCAGACAATAGGCAGATTCCTCGTTGGGGCTCCATAATTCTCCTCGCACGTGCACGGTATGTTGCATAAGTTGCGGCGTGCTTTTCTCGTCGCGACGATAGATTGGGAGCGTAGGTCTCATGTAGGACGCGCAGGCTTCGGTGAGCCCCCACACAAGGGCTAGCCCGGGTTTAGGTTTGGTGTACTAGAGGCGCCGCCAATAATACGAATGATGGAATGTTATTAAAACCTGTAAATAAAAGCTATTAAAGAAATATAATCATGCCTAGGCACCAACCTGTGACTCAGTGCTACCTGTGCCCGTGTGAGGAGAATCACTGAACACCAACGAGGAATTTACCCAAGGTCGCATATGACACTCGAAGTTGCCCAAAATGATCACTTTTGATGACGGGTGCGTCAATGAATGAACATACCGCTCGAAATAAAGCGATAATGAGCGCCACCACGCCGACAAACGTACGCAGACTAGATGGATGTGGACGAAAGCGGCCGCGGCGGCTGCGGCGGTAGCAAAACAAATGTGAACAACTTGAACATGCGAGGAAAAGATTTTCCGGCGACTTTGGCCTTTCCGGCCGCTTGCCGCTTCCCAAGTGAGAACGTAGCCTTAGTCTGCCGCGGAACGTCTCTTGTTTGCGATTGCGCCCCTATATACGAAATGCTGGTAGTTGCTGTTGTGTTGTTGAATCCCAAACAAGCAATTACGGAAGGCTGGTAGTTGCTGTTGTGTTGTGGAATCCCAAACCAGCAATTTACACACGAAGGGGTTGATGCCAGCAGTGAAATTCCACCGATTCGCAACAGAATGCACGAAATAGACAGCCGACTAGCATGGATTACTGCTGGGCGCAGTACAGCGTAAGTAACAGGCGCGGACAGTTCTCGTCGGAGTTCACGCGTCCTGGGAAATTGATTATGTGCACTATGCACTGAACAAGACCGGAGTTCATTCCTGCATCAATGGTACAGAGGTCAATACTCATGTCTAGAACAACGGAGCGTTGAACTCGGGACTGCACGAGCGACATCTACAGTTTGAAATAGACCACATCTACGCATGCGCGGTACCAATGACGCGCCTGCCTCGCCTTTTCTCTCCTTGTTTATAGCCGCGGCTGCAACAGCTGCTTTGGCCGTGAGAAGCACTGTCAACGGTGTAGCGCCGACAAAAAAGAAAAAGAAAACCTTGCGTGAAATCGCCCGGCTCGGCGCCCTTATACTGCAGGCTTATTCTCACACACTAAACAAAAATAATCCCAGATGGGAGTAAATGCCTCGTCGACTAGCGAATTCCCGATTGAGAGTTTAATATACTCCATTCATATGGAGTTTTAGTTAACTCCATCCCTCACAAGAGTTTTTATGGTGTTCAAGTAAGAGTAAATATTACTTCATTTCTCTTGGGAGTTTTTACGGTGTTCCAATTCGAGTGAATATTACTTCATTTCCGGAAGGGTTTTTAGGTATCCTAATTGGAGTGAATATTACTTCATTTCTGGAGCGAGTCTTTAAGAGTTTAAAATTGGGGTGAAGATTACTTCATTTCTTGAGGGAGTCTTTAGGTGTTTAAATTGGAGTGAATATTACTTCATTTCTGGAAAGTATTCTGGAGGTGTAGCAAATGGAGTAAATACTAATCCATTTCTGAAGACAGTTTCTTGAGATCCTGCTACTATATTTATACTTTTTTTTCCTGCAATGAATTGAAGCAGCAGCTTTCGTGCCGTGGCTTTACGGCACTTATTAATGACTGATGAAGTTCTGCAGATGCTATGTTTTGTGCCGGTAACAGTATTTACCGTAGATTATTTTGTTTTCAACCTTCCTAGTTGGATTTTGAATGTATTTCTAATACTTCACTGGAGACTAATATAGAATTGAATTATAGTAAGAACATTTATCTACCCATTTAATTAAGTACCCTTTCTCGGCTAGTCAACTCTGTTCCATAACGTAAATGGAAACGCGAATTCAGCACAAATAAAACGACCGCATTTGCACTTTGACGTACGCGAGAATATGTGACATTGACAAGATTCAAGTTGGCACGACGATTTTTCTTGATACCATTAATACTTGACAGGAGTACATTCTCGCCTATGTATATCTTGTTGGCATTTCAACGCACGGTAGGATTTATTGAAGAAAATAAAATGCGGTTTTCCGAGCGGTGCAAAGTACATGTTATTATCTGTAGGCTTTACATCACACGAGAGACAAAACATAAAGGAAACACAGCATTCAAAGAAAATTACGCTTAATAAGAGCATGTTGCTTGAAACGATACATATCAATTAACAATAATATAAAGTATATACCATACATCAGCAAGGCCAAGAGTCTAACATAACGTGCATTCAAGAAACAAACGCGCACGACAAGAACACATTGCAGATGTACGTACTGATAAAAGGAAGCGCGGACAACATTGAATGACAGAACGATGCACAGCCAACTGTAGCAACAATTACTCGAGTGAACCTTATAGACTATCACTCTCTATAACTTGGGGGAAACCACATTTAAAACAAGACATGTAATCCACTTGCAAAAAAAAGAAAGAGAGCTTAACACGGCAGCTGACCTACACTCTTTGGCAAATGGTTTTTACTCAATATGTGGCATTGTGAGAAATCCGTAGTTAATCCCGTATTTCAAAGTTGGACGGAGCTAGAGTCTTCCTAAATAATTGACTACAGAAGTCAACAAGTGAGCACGCCCAAACGACACGTACATAAAATTTGACTGCCTAACCGACGTGCAAGTTAACGATCGCGCCCATTGACCATACCACTTTTAGGGTGCCTGAATGGTATCCTCCTCGCCGGGAGAGCGAGAACACGCAGGCACGCTAGCGAAAATGGACACGCCGCATTCCTGTTGGCTTAGTGTCCACAAAACTGGCCAAACGCGTGTCGGAGTGACGAGAGACGATGATTGTTCTCGCCTCCCCTACTTACTTTCAATCCCCATACTTCGCGTCGCCTTGGAATTAGTGGCACGTCTGTGCTTGCCTGCGCGCTGACCGATGTCAAAATCCCACAAGCAAGTGTATGCAAGCGCTGCTGCAACAAAACTATATGCACACGGACACAAATGAAAGCTTTCATGCGTAAGATTTCACGGAAAAGCAGCGACGTCCACACAAAGTAAAAACGCACGCTCTCACCCACGTGCACGTACACTCAAGCAAAGTGCGCACGCACCCCTTCCGACCGCACTTACACCCAAGGACAGACACGCTACTTTTTCGTCATAATATTGGCCCACATTGTATTATTCTAATAGCATTCTCAGCTTGAAGCGAGTTGCTAAAGAAAGCGGTAGCACCGCATTAGAAGCACCTACTTCGATACGTGTAACATGTAACGCGACGGCCGAAACATTCAGGCTCACCTCGTTCATGCAGCATCGCCCGCCATTCTAGAATTGCACGCTGGGACCAAGGCGTCCATTAGAGCACAAGTAAACGCCACAACTCCGAATGCAAGTTCCACTAGCTATCTACATCGCGCAAGAAAAATCGGTTAACCACGTTTCACCTGAGGTGACTGATGCGAGGTTGGCTCCGCTGGACGAGGCTCGTCGGGCGTGCATGAATGACATTGCGGCTGCCCGGCCTAGAGCAGGTGTCGATGGATGTTAGGCCTAAAATCGCGTCTTCACACCGTCGTCCACGAGGTGGTCGAAATCGTCGTCGTGTGCGGCTGCCGAGGAAGACATCGAGATGTCGTTGCCGCCATGATGACGCCAAAGGCTTGTAGAAATGGCCGCTGATTATCCAAAGTAGTATCCGTGAGTTGAAGTGCACGAAAAAGAAAAAATTGCAGAGCCGTAAAGGACCCGACTGTGCCTAGTATGCGAGTGCCGCGCTAGCCTCGATTTTACTCTATTTCTCGTGAGGGAGAAAACTCCATTTTAAGACCGATTTTAGTACACCTATGAGTGTTGGGAATGAATTCACGCTTTTATATTGAATACGTTCCCGCTGATGAAATAAGATTTGGCGCCGAGGAGTTTAAAAAGGTTGCGCGTCGTATCTCTTACCTGTGCCGCCTGTAAGTTGTGTTTAAAATGCATGGAGGAAATACATTTTCACTCCATTTCACGGCACGAGGTTTTCGAACTGATAAACTCTATTTTGTAAATGGAGTGATATCAGGTCATTCCGTTTTTTTACTCCATTATTTCGGGAAGGAGGAAAAATCATGGTTTTACGTTTTTTTACTCCATGGTGATGGAGTAAATGTATTGGGCGATTGAGTTTTAAAAGGTATTAAACCATAAAAACCCCCATTCGGTCTCATTTGTGTTTACAGTGCAGTTCGCCTGAGCACGAGATTGCGCGATCGAATCGCGGCCGCGGCGGCCGCAATTCGATGGAGGCGAAATGCAAGAACGCCCGTGTGCTTGCGTTGTAGTGCACGTTAAAGAACCCCAGGTGGTCAAAATTATTTTCGGAGCCCTCCACTACGGCATGCCTCATAATCAGAACTGGTTTTGGCACATAAAACCCCTGAAAGAAGAATTCTCACTTCGCGGTATCGTCATACCGCCACTGCATCCCACATATATCTCCTGCATCTCGTGGATTTTGCCTAACGCATTGCGTTTATTACCGTCTGTAATGAGTGAATTTTACAAACCTACTTTCATCGTTTTTTGATCGTCAACCCGCCAACATTATTTCGAATTATTGTAGGTTTCGATCGCATATACAGAAAAATGCTCCTAGATATCCTGGACTTATGAGATTTATTGAAATGAACACATGTAGGTACGTGAAAAACACTGTAAGCACAACATACATGGGTGGTAAGCGGAGGCATTTCCTTGTGCGTTTCGTGAGCGAACATTGTCAGTAATAATATTGTCAATCAGAACGAGCTTGCAGCATAGCTTGCACCAGGCGCGGAGAAGAACGAATGGCTGCGTTTTTTGTTTGTTTGTTTTGTTTTTGCGCTACACTGTTGACAGCGCTTTTGACGGCCAAAGCAGTTGTTGCAGCCGCGGCGATAATCAAGGATAAAAATGCAAGGCCGGTGCATCATTGGCGTGGCGCATGGTCACATGTGGCATATTTAAAACTGCAGATGTCGTTCGTACAGTCCCGAGCTTGACGTTCCGTTGTTCTAGACATGAGTGTTGACCTTAGTACACCAATTAGTCGAGATTCTGTGAGGTACAAGGCCGCTTCCTGTTTGCATCGGCGTAAGTGAACCAGAAATGAATTGCACGTACTACTTCAAATGCGTACACATGCCATATCTATGCTGTGCGGTGAAATATTCTGCACAATTCTGAATCTATAGACGTAAAGGCAAATGACGGCTGCACGCTCGCACACAGCGGAAGACACAGTGGCCCAGACACCTGCCGCAGGAAATGCAGCCCTCTCGTATGAGGGAGCAGGGCGACGAGAGCTTGCGAGTATTGAAGTTTTCTAGCGCAAGGACGCAGCGAACAAGCTATTGCTATGGGAGTAGGTATAGCCTAGTCACAGGTGCATTTTCACATGTATCGCTGTCCTTGACTTGTGAAGCGCATTTCGCCTCGACGAGGACGATTCCATCTATACTTAACGGAGATTAACAATTAATGATGTCTTCTCCGATCGGGCGGCTCGTGCCAATGATGCGTTTTCGAAGACTGGTCCATTCAATGGCGCGATGAGAGACCGTTGCTCCAAACGCCTAGTACCAGTCGTACTTACTGTATTTTACTGAGCTTTCCTTACTTTTAGATGCGAAGATCTTATGCTCAGGGCTTTGTCACTCCCTCCCTCCCTCCCTCCCTCCAACCATCCGCCGTGCCTCCACACCCCTACTGCGCATGCGCATCCTCCTCCCCCTTCTCTCCTCTCCTTGTCTCATCTCCTCTCCTCTCGGCATTCCTCCTCTCCGGATTTCGCAACGAATGGCAACACCTGCGGCTCCGCGTGCGATAATGCGAAGCAGCTAAGGTTAGAGGCGCGACTGTAGGCGCCCCAGAGGCACCGGCAACAGTCACCAACGCCGCTCGCGCTCGGTGCGAACGCGGGCAAAACGCCGACGGCGTCGACAACAATTCTGCGCGTTGCTAGTGCTGCTTCATGTCCAAGTTTACACAGCTGAATAAAACTACCTGGAGTCGACCCCATGGCTACTTCGCATACTACTCAGGGTTCCTCTACGCGAAGATGGTGTAATTTTTTACTTAATTTCTTCACAAGCACACGCACACGCGAGGGGGGGGGGGTGCTCAAGTTTTTGATATATATTCATAGAGTCTGCTTAAACTACAGATATTTATTATCGATCACGGCATGTAGAGGAAGGCAGACGCTTGCCCCCCCCCCCCCCGGTCGGGCCGGTGAACCGCCCCCCGACAAAAATTGCGGGCTACGCCCCTGACTCGAGCCATGCAGTGTGCAGATTTGTCTAAGATGGTAGTCTCGTAAAAGCCTGCTTGCAGCCACACGTGGTGATACCGGCAACCGAATTTGCATATTTGTCTTCCTTTTAAGGGCTGCTTTATATGCTCACAAGTGTCGGCGGTGGTGGCAGTGGTGGCGGTGTCACCCTGAAAAGTGGGCCGATCCTGCCGATAAGGCAGCAAGGGTCCAAGCTCAATGGCACATACCCCAGTCCTGTGGGCCGATCCTGATGAGTGCAAAAAGGGCCCAAGCCCAATGGAACATACCAGGGACAAAAAGAATGAAAGAAAGAAAGAGAGAAAGACTGGAAGAAAGAGAGGAAGAACGACAGAAAGAAAGAAATAAAGGGAGAAAGAAAGAGAGAGCGAAAAAAAAAAGAAAACCATCAGCCCTTCCCCAGCCAAGAAAATGAGGGTAAGCGAAAGTAGTGTGTGTACTTGACCTAGTACATTCCCTTCCCTTTCCCACTACTTTTCGTTCAATTTCCTTCTACTTTTGTTTCCATTTAGTGCAACTTTTCCTTCCGTTGCTTTGTACGTTTCCTCCCCTCAATGTATACATTACTAAACGTTTATGTGTTATTACCGTGACATGTCGTGAACTTTACGTTACCCTGAGGAAGCTCAGGGACACACACGACAAGCTTCGCTTACCCCCGTGTTCTCGAAAGGGGTAGGGCTGGTGAGTGTTTTTGTTAACTTTTAGCGCATGCTGCCTGTGCCGGTACGGGATGCACCGTTCGGTTTGGCCGATGTACACAGTTCCGCACAACAAGGCGACGGAGTATACCACTCCTGTCTCACGCCTTACGAAGCGGCGATCACGACTGGTTTGGCAACCTCGTTTGCTGTCACCGCCAATTCCAGGGCAGAGCCTAGAAAGCTTATTAGGAGCCGTTGAGCGAGACCTTATGCATATAAATCATGACTAAGGGTATTGCCGTCGTCGTTGAGTCTCACCCATTTTCAGTCCAGCTCTGTTCTTTACCGTCTGCCGAAGAGATTCGGCCACCACATCAGCAAGCAACTCAGCGAACCCCGCTGCCAATAGGTGACCAATATGATTTTGACAGCTATGCTGCATTGTATGCGGGTAATGCTTACGAAGCGCAGCAGCCAGGCTTTCATGTGCGATGCCCCATTTTATTACTTTTGAGTGGGCGGAGTGAAAAGTAAAGCGGACAGTTCTTGGCCCGTGGGATGCACTCCCAGCAAACGGGGCCTACGCTAAACCATAGCCTGAGATCCAGGAGCTCTAACCCCTCAGTGCTTGGCAATTCATCTGTGAAACTCAAACCATGCTCTGCTTTTATAAAAATAACTAAAACACTCCCAGGGGAAGCCAAACCACGCTGTTTCTTGAAAAGAGTGAAAAAGTCATCGACGTACCTAAACACTTCAAGAACCGTCCCACCATAAAAAGCGAAATCAAGTGCCCTGTTAAAATCAACTAAAGTGATAACATATAAAAGCGGACCCACGCAGAACCCTTTACATACACCTCTATGTTGCAGAAAAACCAAGCAGAGTTTTGCAGATCAAATTCTCCATTCTTTTCAATACAACTCCGAACAGCAACTACGAGCTTATCTTGAGGTACTGAGTAAAACAAATCCTCAACGTTGACCGACGAACCATAATCTAACCCATCGTTGTGTCGCAGAAAGCCAGATACCTCTTCATATTTGCTAACCCGGGAAGGACCAACAACCGTTAGTGACTTTAGGTTCTTCAATAGAAACTGCCTGTCATGCTTTGGCCAAGCGCCCCCCCCCCCTTCGGTCACCGGGGTTCTGAAAGGAACATGTGCCATTGGCGTTTAGGCGGCAAATACTGTTAATTGGTAATGGTAATTTTACTATTTCGCATGCCATTAGCTATATCATTTATTTCCAAGTTCTTACAAAATTTCATCTTAACCGTCACCGCACTTTTTTGAACAGGCATACAGTTCTTGCGCACTGCCACTTGAGCTTTTTCATTGAATATGCATTTCGGCATCGCAACATACCCACCGACCATGTCTTCTTCTAAGAGAACTGAACTCTTCGGCATCAAGTGGTTGACTACGTTCTCCAGCATCCAATACTTGCCCCGGAGTGGTCATTGGAGGGCACATCTCCTCAGGCACTTTACACCATCTAAAAGACAGTGTTCTTTGTACCCCTCAATTGACATTGAAGAGAGCTCACGGTTAATCTGAATAAGATCATGAGCGGTAACTTGGGGTGGAATGAGCAATTTCGGTCCCTTCTTCAGGATCTCAGACACATTTTCTGATAAGGAGACGTCACCCAGAACCACGACAGGCTTTTGTTCGGTTAACCTATTTTTTTTTCAGTGCTCGTGAGCAGGCACACCAGGAGAGCACGTCATCTGAGCTCTGCCTTCTGAGAAGCTATCCACCTGTAGCCCCTAAGTTATGCCGAAGCAATTTGCGAACTCTATTAGAACGAAAAACACAGAAGAAATGCCAGCACCGTTTGGAGAAATTGTAGGAACAACGTTGTAAGTCCTTTTGTGAATCACTGGACCCTCATAAACCTCTGTCATAGATCTGGAGGACAGTTCGCGGCATCCGCTCGTCTCCGCAACAGCGACATCCTTTCAAGGCCTTAGCGCTGCATCACTGCCAGACGCAACTTGAGGTGGAAAATGATTTTTGGGCGCGGTTCGCTGGTGTGTGTGTCACCCCCAACGCCGAAGTTAGTGTCGTCCCTGTGTCTCACGTCGCAGAAATGAAACTTCCCTTTACTATGGAAGAACTTGACGCATATTTGACTGCTTATCGACGTTCATATTACCAGGGCCTGACGGCATCACCTATGCAGTACTTGCCCATCTTGGACGAGAGGCCTGGTAAGAGCTGTTGAATTAATACAACCGCTCATGGCATGATGGAATTGTTCCTCAGCAATGGAAAATAAGTCGGTTTGTACCACTAGTAAAACCAGGAAAGTCGCCTTTAGACCTTACGTCATATCGCGCTATTGCCCTGGCAAGCTGCATAGGGAAAGTAATGGAAAAGATGATCCTTACATGCCTAGAATGGTACCTTAACCGCCACAATATATACCCTGACTCAATGACAGGCTTTCGGCGAGGCAGGTCTTCAATAGACAGCGTTATCGACCTCACAACGTACGTACAGCAACAAAAATTCCTCAAGCGGATATCAGTGGCGCTCTCTCTTGATGTGAAATGGGCGTATGATAATATCACACATGAAGATATCCTTGAGTCATTGGAGGCTTTTGGAATCAGTGGCCGTATGTTTCAATGGATCAGCGACTCTGACCAGAAGGTCCTTCTATGTGCAGACTGAAAATGGCTCCTCTGCCAACTATTATACCTACGGCGGCGTCCCACAGGGCGAGGTATTGAGCCCTATTCTCTTTAACCTCGCTATGATTAGCCTTGCTGAACAGGCCAAGAACAACCCAAGACAATTCACCTGTCAATCTACGCCGACGATATTTGTCTTTGGTCTTCTGTGGTGACTCATCTTCAAGTGCGTGCAAGAATTCAGTGGGCAGCCACCCTAACTTGTTCGTATCTCCTAAAACAAGGCCTTATTATGTCCATCGAAAAATGTGCGCTCATCGCGTTTACGCGCAAACCAATGACACCGTACCCTGTTTCTCTCAGTGGCCAGGCTATTACATACCAGAAGTCTCACTGCTTCTTAGGTGTGATAATTGAGAGGAACCTTTCATGGAGCCCCCACTGCACGTACCTGAAGCGGAGATTAATTTAGATTGTACATATAATGGAGTTCCTGTGTGGAAAAACTTGGGAACGTCGGTAGGGTTCATGCTGCAACTGCACAGAACACTGTTTCGGGGCTTTTTACGATAGAGCTTGCTGGTTTTGGCGAACACATGCAAAACAAATATTTGTACCGTCCAAAGTTTGCAAGGTCAGGCTCTGTGGACATGTCTTAGACTTACACGATGCGCCTCGACTCATGCAACAATCATGATTGCTAGAGACTACTTGGTTCCAACATACATCACGGTTGACAAATTCAGAGCACACATTCGACCCCTGTGTCGCGTACCCTGTCATCACATTGCTGCTTTGCCAGCACAAAGATCTCAGGCCACGTTTTCGAGACTTGTTGCGGCACATCAAGGGTGCCTTCCATCGGGCCTTACATCACCATCAAGACCACTGTCACCGCCGTGGTGTCTACGGCAGCCACAAGTAACCCTCACGATTCCGGGAATTACGAAGAAGATATGTCATTCCACTTTCCACAGTAGCTCTACGACAGTTGACAATGTCATTACTGAACGATGCATATGAACTAAGAACGCAGGTTTACACTGATGGATCGGTCTCAGCCACCAGCTCCACAGGCGATATTATAATGCCGGCCTTACAAGTCACAAGGAACTTCCAAGTGTCCCACATAACGACCTCTACGGCAACAGAATTTGCCGCCCTACGTGCTGCTGTTATTTATATTGTTACAGTGCGTAAAAGGTAGTGGACTGGTAGCATCAGCAGCAACAACAACATTAGGAGAGCAGCGAGGAAGAGAAGGACGACGTGTAGTACCGGCACCCACTTGCCCTACGGCTCCCTGCAATAAACGCCTTCTAAACACCCTGTAACAGAGTGGTGGAAGGTGCTGGGTATCGAAGCATACAACCACGGAATCCCTACCACCTGAACCTCGTCGCAGTCGTCGATTGGCGGGACTTCCACCATCCTCAACAACAGGCATGTCCCGAGGAACTGAAGCTCCGAGGCCGACGGGCTCTTCGCAACTTTACAAGGAGCCACCCAGCTTTGTCGGGACTGGCGGTGAGGACGTGGACGAGTGGTTGAAGCAGTACAGACGGGTGAGCAAACATAACGGCTGGGACTCCATCACTCAGCTGTCAAATGTGTTCTCACTCGTGAACACTGCGCTCATGTGCTACGACAACCACAAGAACGCGCTTACGACCTGGGATACGTTTGTCCAAGAACTGAAAAAGTGCTTTGGAGACTCTGCAGCGAGGAAGTGAGCTGAACAGACTCTGTCCCAAAGGGCCGAACTCTCTGGCGAAACCTGTACTATGTACATAAAAGAGGTCCTCAAGCTATGTATAGTCGTGGATTCTAGCATGTCCGATGAAGATAAGGTGGGTCATCTTCGTAAGGGCATAGCTGAAGATGTTTACCAGTTCTTAATAGCTAAAGAAAACCTGACATCTGTGGCCGACGCCATTCAACATTGCCGCACGTTTGAAGCACTGAAGATGCGGCGCGTGGCACCGAAATTTGGCCGTTTGGCTAATGTGCCGACATTGGCCTGCGTTGACGCGAGTACACCATCCGATCTGTCGTCGGCGATACGACAGATAGTTCGGGAAGGGCTCCTCCGGTGCCACGAAATCGGCCGCTGTGGTAGTGGCTACTCGCGATGCAACGAGCCCTGACTACCACCTGCGTCGTGGCAACCCTCTATTAATGCGGCGAAAGTGGATGATTATAGAGCTGTGCTTCCATCTGCACCCACCAACCGGCCACGCTTCAACAACGACCAGCAGCGCCGCACTTCTTATCCGGCGCAGCGGTACTGTACCACTTATTCAGGGTACATAGAATATGACGATCATGAGATACCCCATGCTCGCTGGCGGAAATGAAGGCTTTGAGCAGCACCGTGAATTTCGACCGAATCGTGTGTGCTATAGTTGCGGTGTCCTTGGCCACATCGCGAGGTTTTGCGAACGCCGCCGACCTTTTCGAGAATAACCTTCACGCGCGACTTACCAGTCATATTATCGACCCTTTTCCACGTCATGGTCTCCACGCCCGCCAACCAATCGTGGAATTCGTCAAGGTAGCTTCCGGACCCCGTCGCCAGCCTCCGATCGCAGCTTAACGCCACCGCCTGCTCCACGTACTCGGCGGTCGCCATCGCCACGGCGTCGCTTGCTATCCCCACCACCGGAAAACTAGGTAGTGCGGCCGATGGGGGTGAGATCGCTGGATACCGTTCGCTGCCAAACGAGATTCCTCCGCCAGTTCTAATGCTGAAAAACAAAGTTCACGTGCTTGTTGACGATATACCTACAATGGCTCTTGTGGATACTGGGGCAACGTTTTCCGTGATGAGCTTAAATTTTAGGGCCCTACTGGGACAAAAAGTGATGTTTTCTTGGAACAATATTTCCACGTTTCGTAGTGTTAGTGGTGACACGTTGTGCCCGATCGGTGTTTGTACTGCGGATGTGTGTTTGTGTGGCAAAGTATTTACCACTGAATTAACCGTTATTCCTCGATTCACGCATGATGTTATTTTAGGCATCGATTTCTTGCAGGAGTGTGGTGCAACCGTTGACTGTCGAAGTGGGGAGCTTTCGGTACAACACGAGGTTATAACAGGACTCATGGAGAACTCGCCACGTGAAGAAGGTGCCTTTTGTGTTTCGGAGGACATCGTCATTCCCCCACTATGCGCTGTCTGCGTTGCGGTCATTTGCTCTGGTACCAACCCCGCCACATATGATGCCGCAACGGAGCCTCTTCATTCGGCCTGTACAAAGAAGAACGTTTTGGTTCCGCGGTGTTTAGTGTCGGTTGTTGAAGGACACTCTGGATTATTGGCAATGAACTATTCGGCCCAGCGCATACTTCTCCCTTCTGGCGTGAAGCTCGCTCTCTTCAAGGAAGAGACACCGGCATTACTGGCTGTACTCGGAGCTGCAGACGAGTCCCTCCATCCCTGCCCATCGGACTCGAAACTACTTCAGATGGTGAGCAAGTCGCTCAGCACGAGTGAGCGCTACACGTTATTAGATGTTCTATCCAACCACTCGCAAGTGTTTGACTTTTCGCAGACTGACACGACGTCCCAAATTCCGACATCTCGAATACGCCATCGTATAAATACCGGATCAGCGCACCCTATACGACAGAAGCCGCACAGAGTATCCCCAACTGAGCGCAAGATAATTGGCGAGCAAACTCAGGAAATGCTGCACAAGGAGATAATTCAGGAGTCCGCGAGTCCCAGGGCTGCACCTGTCATTCTCGTTAAAAAATGTCACAGTTTCGCCCTAAGGGCGAAGCAATGAATGCGATAGCAACACAGCAATGTCGTACGAAGTAAGGTGAGCGGCTTTGGTAGCAATATGAATTGTAGTAAACATGAGCTGATTAAGTAAGCAGGTGTGCTGCGGCGTAAGTAGACCGACATGAAGAGAGACTCGATGACCACGAGAAGGCGCGTGTGAAACGGTGGTGTTGGTGAGAAGCGCTTCCCGTGGGCAGCGCGTGCGAAGGGACACACCTGTAGCGCTGCACTGCCGATCCGGGCAGCATTGCGTGTGTAGCGTGCGTTGGAAAATGTGGCCCGACTATTACGAACTGAATGAACAAGCGTGGTGTGAGCGCGCACAAACACGAAGAGATCACACTGAATGACAGCAGACAACGACTGTCAAAACGCTGGCAGCAAGCATACGCCGCAGCGGGCGAAGGTACGTGCGGTCTATCGCTTCAACGGAAACTGAGCCGCGAATGCACTTAAAGGTCAGAGCCGTGTAGAGATGGGCAAAACGGCTCACTTCAGTGAGCGGCTCGGAACGGCTCCGCTCACTGAAATGAACCGGTTCATTTGAACGGCTCACCGGTTCACTTAAACGTGTAACCTGTGTTATGCATATTATATAGTTATGTGGCTTTGAAATAAAAACGATATATGCATAATTTAATAACCGTGTTATTGGTATTTTTAGCTATGTTTAGAGAATATTTTTACATATATTAAAAGCGTCAATTTTTGTTGTAATGAAGCTTTCTTTTCTGATATTGGGGATAAAATCCTTATGATACTGTGACAGGCAGAATGCGACGTACTTTTCAAGAAAAAAAATTTAACTTCATCGTCATTACAGAAGCTTGTCCGTTTATGAGGGTACTTTAAATCAACTTTGTCAAACTAAGAACACAAAATGATTGTACATTATGTTTCAACTTTATTCATTTATTCACATACGTACGTTCACTATAATATGAGTAAGCTGTAACGTCATGCAAAATGAATGTAGCAATCATTTCTTGAAGTACAATACAAAAATCATACGAAAGATCCACAAAACTGCCGCACGTACGTTTCGTTTTTTTTTCCTCTTGAGTGCACGCGCGCTACTGGCGATCATGCCATCATAGACCATGACAAAAAGAAAAAAAAAAGAAATGAAGTTCTATTACAACACAACAGGTCATTGGCCTCGTTTTATTGACGTGCTAATGATACACGCTCAGAAAATGCACTGAAGTGGATGTCATGGGCGACATTTTCATGACTATCACCATTTCGAAATGGTGCCGTAATAGCGGAGTTACACGCGTTTGATGACCGAAAAACAGCCCTCGCTCGTTTCGCTCTTTCCTTCGCTACTCTCCTCATCGGCTGGTCTCCCCTCATCGCCGAGTGCTTCTCGAAAGGTCACGTGACATACGTGATCGCCAACGCGCTTCTCAAAACACTGCATACTTCCGGTCACGTCCACGCTAGCGACACATATACCGACGGGGAGCCGCCCGCCAGTGCCGTAGAACGTCTGCCGCGCGATAGGTGTCCAAAGTAGACGGCGGTTCGGCCAGCGCCCATCCGCTGCACCATCAATGGCCCAATCGAAGACCGCGAACCTGCGCGCCTCCGCCACCGGCAACGAAAACATCAGTTGCAGCCGGGAGACGACGGGCTCGGCTGTGCTCGCATCGCAGCCGACGGCGCCGCTAATATCAGCCTATTTTTCTTATTCTTGTACAAGTATTTTGAAGAGCGATAACAACGATAAGAAAATATTGTGGCTTGTGAGCGTCGGTATTTCATTTCGAAGTGCCGTCCGTTTTAGCTTTGAAGGGAACCAGAAAAGGCCTAGCGACGATATCGGCGCCGTCGAGCGATCAGCGGCGGTGAATCTGCCGCACAAATGAGTCCCGGTCTGATCCTCTCTACGTACGGCAAGGAAATCTCGCCGTTTGCGAGCAAGAACCACTGTCGAATGGCGGCCCGCGAATGGCAAACGGCGTGCGATGAGTTACCGTGACGGTAACGTGGATCAGCG
>NW_023605743.1:0-80001 GCF_013339745.2 Dermacentor silvarum
AGCAGTTTATACGGAAAGGCATATATACGGCGGACGAGTAGCAGTGCCGCCGATTATATGCTAATCGTTGGCGTTATGTATATATTGGCCGAAGCAGTGGTCGCTCGGCGTGTCATTAACTAACGATTAACGCGCTCCTATACTGCGCGCGACTGAGGAAGCTGTACGGAGAAAGCCGCGAACTGTGACGCGAATAGGTTCGCCTGTGTACGTGCTTTTTGACGTTACAAGTTCTTTGCGTGACGTGCGCGTTTCGGGGAATCTGTAATGAAGGAGGGGCCATTGCGCGTGTTACAGAATTGGGGAAATTCTGTCATCCGAGCGATCCGGGGAGAAAACGAAAAAAAAAAAAACGCCGCCCTCTCTATGATCGATATCTATAAACGACGAATGATGCGACGTTAGTGGTTGTTGCACACCTACTGTATAGCGCCCGGTACGAACCAATTAAACCTGACGACTAACCAATTAACCAGTTACCAACCTGACAAGGAAGTGAACAGCGGTTCGCTCGGAGCTGGCTGCCTTGGCATTTCTTCTCGCGACACTATTCGCGATTTCCCCGAGTGACAAAAACTGTAAACGGGGTAAGCTCTCTCTCTCTCTCTGTTTGTCCCTATATCATCATCGTCATCAGCCAATTTGATGTCCACTGCTGGACGAAGGCCTCTCCCTGCGACCTCCAATTACCCCTGTCTTGTGCTAGCTGATACCAACTTGAGCCTGAAAATTTCCTAACTTCATCACTCCACCTAGTTTTCTGCCGTCCTCGACTGCTTTTCCCTTCTCTTGGTCCCCATTATGTAACTCTAATGGTCTACCGGTTATCCATCCTACGCATTACATGGCCTGCCCAGCTCCATTTTTTTTTCTCTTAATGTCAATTAGAATATTCGCTATCCCCGTTTGCTCTCCGATCCACACCGCTCTCTTTCTGTCTTTTAACGGTAGGCCTAACATTTTTTCGTTCTATCGCTCTTTGTGCGGTCCTTAACTTGTTCTCGAGCTTCTTTGTTAACCTTCACGTTTCTGCCCCATGTGTTAGCACCGGTAGAATGCAATGATTCTACTGATTCTACACTTTTTTTTCCAACGACAGTGGTAAGCTCCCAGTCAGGATTTGGCGATGCCTGCCGTATGTACTCCAATCCAATTTTATTCTTCTGTAAATTTCTTTCTCATGATTAAGGTCCCCTGTGAGTAATTGACCTAAATAAAGGTACTCATTTACAGACTCTATCCTCACTCCTAAGCATTCCAAGTCTAAGAGCTTGAATACTTCTAAGCATGCAGTGAATAGCATTGGAGAGATTCTGTCTCCTTGCCTGACTTCTTACCTGATAGGTGACCTTCTGCTTTTCTTGTGGAGAACCAAGGTAGCTGTGGAATCCTTGTAGATATTTGCCAAGATATTCACGTATGCCTCCTGTACTCTTTGATTGATGTTCCTGTACTCCTTGGTTACACAATGCCTCTATGACTGCTGGTATCTCTACTGAATAAAGTACCTTTCCATGTACAGCATCCAGAGCAGCCAAGCTAATTTCATTCGAAATAGTGATGAATAGGATACAGAGGCTCCTTCTATAACTAGTGATGAAGTTAGAAGGGCCTTGCAAGACATGACCCGGGGAAACGCGGCTGGAGAAGATGCAATAACAGTCGATTTAATCAAAGATGGAGGAGTTATCATGCTTGAAAAGCTTGCGGCCCTTTATACGCAATGCCTCACAACTTCAAGTGTACTAGAGAGCTGGAAGAACGCCAACATTATACTCATCCATAAGAAGTGAGACGTTAGAGAATTGAAAAATTATAGGCCCACTTTAGCTTGCTTCCAATATTGTATAAAGTATTCACCAATATAATTTCCAATAGAATCACGGCAACACTTCACTTCAATCAACCAAGAGAACAGGCTGGCTTCAGGAAGGGATATTCTAGGTTAGATCATATCCATGTCATCAATCAGGTAATCGAGAAATCTGCGGAGTACAATAAACCCCGCTTTCATAGGTTATGAGAATGCATTTGATTTGTCCCTATATCCCGTTAATATACAGCGCAGGGTAGCAAACCGTGCACCTGCCGCGGTGGCTTAGCGGATGCACGAGGTCGCGGTATCAGATCCCAGCCGCGGCGGCCACATTTTGATAGGGGTAAAATGCAAAAACACCTGTGTCCCGCGCATCGGGGGCATGTTAAAAATCCCCCGGGGGTCAAAATTAATCCGGAGACCCCCCCGCCACTACGGCGTGCCTCATAATCAAATCGTAGCTTCGGTGCGTATGACCCCAGTATTCATTCATTCAGGGTAGCAAACCGGATGTGCGTCTAGTTAACCTTCCTGACTTTCCTATCATCTTTCTCACCTCTGTAAAAAAAATTCGTCGGTCCTTCCACTTCGTGAAGATGGTTGATAAGCGAAGTTTGTCCCTTTGTATACTTTTAACCGTCCCCTTTGCCATCAACTTTGTTTACTGGAATCTGCCCTTGTTCTTCATCCTGCCTTAGAATCTCTTCATTCATTCATTCATTCATTCATTCATTCATTCATTCATTCATTCATTCATACTTGTGTCGCTGTTCGTCGGAGCGGATCACACTGATGAGGGACAAGTTGTTGTCGAATCACAAACGCTTGCGTTCGATGTCTCGAGTTTGTTTGGCGGTGTGGTTAGCAGCATCCGCCTGTCATTGCCGCTTGCGATTCTTCGAAATTAAATTGCTTCAAAATTAAATCTGTCCGTCACGTAAGACAATGAATGGCTCATACCGCCTTAAGCAATGGCTCATACCCCCGTAAACGCGGCCTCCCCATTACGACGACAAAAGAGAACTCAAATTCTACGCTGGAATGATGAGCGGCAACGGAGCCAGCTGTGGAAGCAGACGGCGAACGCGGGAGCAGTGGCACGAGCGCGTTCGCGCGGTTGCGCCACGTGCCAGCTCTGGAAGAAGACGACCACGCTGGAGCCATTGCTGATGATGATAGTTTTTGCGTACAAGGACGCCACCGAAGTCTGTGCCTTATAACAAAAAATAGCTCGAAAAAAATACTGCGCACAGCAGCAAGCTCGAATTACAGCTGCGATGAGCGAAGCTGTAGTTGAAAACTAATCTGACCACCTGGTGCGCACCGAAATATTAAAGCGAATTGCTGTGCTTGCGAAACCTCCCGAAATTTTCTGACCTGGCTATACCGCTTTATTCAATTGAATTCTGGGGGTTTTACGTGCCAAAACCACGATTTGATTCTGAGGCACGCCGGTCACAGTGTGGATTGTACGTTGATGGTCCCGTCCACTAAACTGATTAGCATAGTGTGAGCGAGGAGACCTGAAATAAGGGTACCGCCCCAGTTCACAAGGGTATTTAAACGAGTGTGTGGAGACGAAAAAGGGGAAGCGAGCGAGCCGATAATCGGCCGCCGCTAGTCTGTGTATGCTATTTTGTCCTAATAAACCGATGTATTCCTAAGTTGGCCTCCCTGAGCTCGAAGTGTCGCCGGACGGCGACACTGTATATACGCTACGCTTGTTCGTTAAAAATGCCTATAATAATAGTGGAAAGGGACCACGGTCACGTGGCATACTACGCACACGTCTCTGGTCACAATATACATGACGAGCACCGAGACGTCTAATAACTGTGCAGGCAGCCATTCAGAACCAGCAACCTCCCGCTGTGGCGGTATATATGCCAGTCTGCAGAGACTAACACACCGCCTGGTCGACACTAAAAATCTGTTTCGCCCCACCCCCCGCTGCCGCCGACACATCTACCTCGAACCAAGACGCTGGCATCCCTCCCAAGCAAGAAGTCGCCCGATGGGTTTCGGGTGTTGTACCCCCCCCCCCCCCTCCCCCATGCACGCGTCCAGCCCCATCAGTCCAACGTGTACCTTCAGTGCTCTGTTCACATTGTCATTACAATTCGGGAAGTGGCTTGAGGTCGAATTTTCCTGCTTAACAAAAACACTCCATCACTGCCTTGTATTTATTCATTCACTCCGAAATTACTTCGAGTAAGACGCTGAAGAATTAAACACCGTCATCATCCTTGGTGTCATTGTTATTATAAGTATTAGGCATTTTATTTGCTGTTGGATTCCTCTGGCTAAATCAAGGAAATTGCATATTATGCAAAGTGCTTGCTCCCCCCCCCCCCGCCCCCCACAAAAAAAATTAACCCCCCCCCCCCCCCCTGGCAAATATCCTGGGTGCGCTACTGGCGTGCCTCATAATCAGAACGTGGTTTTGCCGCGTAAAACCCCATAATTTTAAAGCATCAAGACGGACACCTTAATCCACCCTAGTCCTCCTTAATCATCTTTCATCCACCTTAGTCGACCTTAAACGTCCTTCATCCACCTTAATTGGTGGATAGACTGTGACGTAATGGTCATTCATCACTGGTTTTGACACTTAGGTTAAGGAACATACATACATACATACATGCATGCATGCATGCATACATACATACATACGCGACTGTGGATTCAATTTTGTCGATGCGACTTATTTCTACACACCCTGTCGAAGCACGCACTTTTCGTCAGAACTTCGCCATATACAGCTTCTCTGTAAAAAAAAAATGTTCCTTTGTGGACGAAAACCTTTCTGCAAGATTTTATATATATATATATATATATATATATATATATATATATATATATATATATATATATATATATATATATATATATACAATGGCTGACTCACTGACGTGCCTGAAAGAAGAAAAAAATACTGTAGTTCGCACACGTACAAGTGACTCAAGTTTGCCGCGGTCATCTTGACGCACAAGGAAAATAAATATAAAGCAAGCGCCGTGTCTTGGGTAGGGTGGCTATCTTGGCTTCACGTGCTCTCTCTTTCTGGGCACGGCGCCAGCAGCGGCGAGCGTTTCAAGTGCCCGCATTCAGCATGTCGGTGCAGCTTGGCCTGCTAGCTCAGTCGGTTAGAGCGTCGTGCTAATAACGCGAAGGTCGTAGGTTCGATCCCTGCGCAGGCCAATTTTTTTTTTTTTTTTTTTTTTTAATGACGTGTTTGCCTGAGGCCGCAACTCGCCCGGCAACACTTTGTGCTAGTATTCAACTGAAAAGGCGCAGCTGTAAGAGTAGTAGTATACAGTACCATACAGTAGTAGTAGTTTTGTTCCGTTTACCGCAATGTGTTTGATTTTTGTGTGTGTGTTCTGTTTATTATGTTGCGCTTTTTTTTTTCATTATGTTTCATTCAGTGTTGCTGTTCTGTCAAATTTTATTCTTGTTGCCTATTCCTTTAATACGTTTCTCTAGATTGTCATAGAATTTTTGTCACCCCCCTATGTAATACCCTCGTTGTGAGGGCCTTTGGGGGTTTCTTGAAATAAAAAAAAAATTTAAAAAAAATGCGCTGTGTCACGCTGGCCCATACCGACCCTGGAGGATGCCAAGAATTATAGTATTAGAGAAATTAGAGTATACTTAAATGGTAGAATAAGGTGAGCACAAGTTGAAACAGGTAGGTTAGAATTAAAGGAAGAGAGGAACAAATAAAAAGAAACAGAAATTTGGAATATGTTAATAAGTGAAGGAATAAACCGGAACATAAAAAAATAAGGCCAATCGGGGAGGAAGTTCAAAAAGTAATACTGCCTCAACTTAGCGATACATTCGCATGAAACCTGAATGGAATTTCTGAATGGTTGAGGAGTCGTTCCGGTCGATGTGTTGTCCATTACTCGAGACACTCAAGGATAGTGATAACCCTTTATCCACACTGTGACCGCAGCGTTTAATTGTGACCCCCGGGGACTTCGATCCGGTCGAACGTATTTGGGCATGCAAGTTTGCTAAGAAAAATATTTTATCCCGCAGTCAACTACAGGCACTTTTTTTTTATGTGGTCGAGTATAAGATGAACTGCGCATGCATTGAGCTCATGTATGGTTGCTTGTGCGTTTTGGGCTGATGGAATGGTTTATTTATTTATTTATTTATTTATTTATTTATTTATTTATTTATTTATTTATTTATTTATTTATTTATTTATTTATTTATTTATTAAACTGCGTTCTGACTGCTTAGCAAAATTGGGGCCACCTGAAGGGATCTAAATAATTGCATGGTATTGCAATTCACATTCTCATAGTTATTACTGTGAAGTTAGTGTGCTAGTCCACAGGTTGAAATGAGACTGTGTGTGTGTGTGTGTGCGTGTGCGTGTGCGCGTGCGAGCGAGAGAGTTCTGCAGGACGGTTAAAGACGACTTTCGAAGTGTATAGTTCTTTTTTCTTTTTTAAACTTCTAGGGGACCGCTTCAACTATCGAAGTTGTTAGGGCTGCGTGCTTGAGGAAATGCTACAGAGAAAATGACGTTTGCCAGTGCGCGTGATTTTTAGGCCGCTGCTTGCGGGCCAGAGAAATTCTAGGGGAAGCTCTGTTGTTTGAAGTCAGGACGGGAGTATTGCGGACTAAGATGTACCGAGTCAAGTGCCAAGCTATAGACACGTCGTGCGGTGTATTTGGAAATGAAAAGGAAAGGGCTGAACACCTCATACTTTTCTGTAAAGGGCTTAACGTACCCTACAGTGCAGAACAACGGGGCTGATTTTTTCAAAGCATTGGGGTTTAGGGACAGTGGAGGCAAAATAGACTTTAAGCGGGTAGAAATAACCAAACGGAGGTTATCTGATTGGTGGCTAAAATCATGGCAGGGGTGAAATTTCACCCACCACAAAGTACAAAATATGTTATAGTCGCGGTTAGGTGGCGTATGCCACCGCCCGATTTAAAGGGTTCAGCCTCATCCATCCCCATCCATCCATCCGTCTTCCAGACGGCTCGAAACGCGTTACATTCTTGGCCTCGAAGCTGTCTCGGCTGACTCCTTAGCTGCCTGCGTAGGCTGTTTCTGAAGCTGGCCAGAATTGGAACACACCCATGAAACATGTATACTTATAAAGCGCACTTCCTTTCAGCCTCAAATAGACGAGGCAAGCACAAACGGGTGGAGCTATACCACGTGGTATAGATCTGTCATTGCAGGAAGCTCTTATTTTCTCTTACTGATGGTGAATGGGAACTTGCGATCACTGAAGTGAAAGGGGCAGTATTTGTCACATATATATCTGTGGCTAGGCAAAACAAATGAGCTTTTGATTTATTGATCAATTAAATAAATATTTAAACACGCCCAACCAACTCGACCTCACGTCTATACGGGACGCCGTGTTGGCAGGCTCCGGATTATTCTTTCCCGCCGTTCTTTAATTTGCATGCTCGGTACATCAGCGTTCGTTCTTTCTTCTGAATCGTGTCCCCTTCGGAGTGCAGCCTACATGTCTGTATATAATATATGGGTCCACGTACGACGTCACAGCCGCGCTTTGCGCCTGGCTGTTGCTTCACCGTATTCTGCGTAACGAAGCGGTTGACGTCGGGAAAAGCCGCGGCCGCATTATCCCATCCAGGCCCGCTTTACGTATAGCCATTTGTTTTGACGTTGAACGAGCGCGCATTCTGAGTCCGCTTCTCCGCAAGCTCGTTTTTTGTGACGCGCACTACAAAGACATTCGTTTCTGTCGTCGGGCGGTTGTTTTGTCCTCCTCAGACTGTTTTCCGAGTCCTTTCTTATTACTTACTGGTACGTTACGAACCCGGTAAAAAAAATAATAATGATAATAAGGGAGGGCCTTACACGAGTAAATACGGTAATACTTTTGAAATCCGTGGCGTCACGCTGACGTTTCGACGCTGGAGTTTCGGCGCTAAATTAACGAAAGTGAACGTTTTGAACGAATACCTTGTCACTCTCGGCTGCTTTAGTGTTGAAGTATATTTCGTGTCAACTCGCGGTATTCGAAAGGAACTTCACGGATGATTTTCGTCATCTGCCATGACGACACAACGATCTATATAAGACCTAAATTGGCGGTAATTTTCGGGAAAAAACCGCATCCACGGGGTTTTGCGCGCGTCTGACTTTATATCCGCGCGGAATGAATATATGTCGCGTGTAATTGCTTCTTCGTTAATTTTCAAGATGATTAAAAGCGGAATTGGGTACACTCGGGGACGTTACAGCGGGTCGGCCAATGTATATGAACGAGCGCCGCGCTTTGCGTACTTATTCGTCCGCGTTGCGAAAGTCGCTATAATTATCCTATATTATCCATCAAGCGAAAAGGAGTAGCCGTCGCCAGCAAAAGGCGACAACAACACCTCTGTTTATTATTAATATTATTTTTTATCTCAATAACCACAACAAAAAATGATCGGCACATTTTGCTGCGACATCTCAGCTCGAAACCGCTGTGTGCGTGTCTGTGCTTTCCCTCAGTACGCGCTGACGTCATCGTAAATTGGGTAGTCGTCAGCCTAAACCTCCTCATAGCTGAGAGCGGGGGCTAACCCCCGCGCTTGCAGGTGTTTTAGCCCTAATCAGTATTCCACGGGCAGCTGACGGAAGCGCCCACACAGCTATTACATTGAAGCCACCGCAACGGTCGACACTTTCGTGCGCTTCCTGAAGTAACGCCTAAATCGCGCGAGTGGGTGAACGTCAAAGGCATGTGGCGTGATCGGGTTTCGTTAAATCAAGTTTCGACTGCATGTGCGCAAACTATCTTGTATTCTCTTCACGGGTATTCCCTTCTCGGTTGAAATGCCTTTTTTTTACGAAGTGGGTCGAGACATTCTATATCGTCTCGCATGGAGTCTGACGTGAGTCGAGTCGGATTAGCATTCGATCTCGGGGCATTATAATATAGTATATAGTTCACGTAATGAACGTTGGCACGCGTCCGAATGCGCGGCGCCAATTGACAGCTCGTTTAAGCGCCGCGCCGGCGGTCCTATACTTCAGGAAGCGCACGAAAGTGTCGACCGGTGCGGTGGCTTATCAATGTAATCGCTGTGTGGGCGCTTCCGTCAGCTGGCTGTAGAATACTGATAAGGGCCCCGCAAGCGCTGGGGTTAGCCCCCCTCTCAGGTGAGAGGAGGTTTAGGCTAACGACTACTTAATTTAGGATCACGTCAGCGCGTACTGAGGGAAAGCACGGACACGCACACGGCAGTTTCGAGCTGAGCTGTGGCAGCAAAATCTGCCGATCATTTTATTGCGATAGCAATTATATGGACACTTCAACCGGATTTCTGCCGTCGCCTTGAGGTTCCGTATAGATAAAATCTTCGCCGCGCGCCGTATGCCCGAGCGGTAGCGTGCGGGGGACGCGCGCTATCACGGAGAGCGAACGCACGGCAGAAAGCAAACGCGACCGTCGCGCGAAAGGCTCCGGGGTATGGGAGGGAGGCGGAGCGACGCTGCGCTCCGGCACCAAAGGCCTATCTTGCAACCGGGCGCAAGGGGAACTTCCCACTCAATATCCCACGCGAAAACAAGGAAGCGGGGAGGGGGGGGGGGGGGCACTTTTACTCTGCCAACAACCGCGCTCGTCGCTCGCCCGCACCGTCTCTTATCTCCACACGGCTCTGACCTTTGTATGCGCTGTGCATTCGCCGCTCAATTTCCGTTGAAGCGATAGACCGCACGTACCTCGGCCCGCTACGGCGTATGAGCTTGCTGTCCAGCGTTTTACAGTCGTCTGCAGTCATTCAGTGTGGTCTATTCACGTTTGCTTGTGCGCGCTCACACCACGCTTGTTCATTCAGTTAGTAATAGTCGGGCCACATTTTCCAACGCACGCTACTCATGCAATGCTGCCCGGATCGGCAGTGCAGCGCTACAGGTGTGTCCCTTCGCACGCGCTGCCCACGGGAAGCGCTTCTCATCAACACCACCTAGGGAGCCTACATGCAACGCCCTTTTAGGGTGGTGACAGTACCAACATTTTGACCGCTATTTACCGCCAAATTTGGTGAGTAGCCATTTTGGTCCCCAGTCTTTCTGCCTTTTTTGTCACGCTCTGGTGTACTCATGTTGGCACGCGATCTATTAAATTTCTTTAATTTAGTTTTGCGTCAATGCGCACAAGAAACCTGCATACATCTTTAATATACTGGTTGCCTTTTCCTTTTATTTTAACACATCAAACTTACTTTTCTATTGCAAGTCATGCGACACATATAAAGCAACAAGTTATAAGGCACGATGGCGTGCTCGTGGTAGGGTTATCTCACACCAAGAATGTGAACTGCATAAAGCATTGTCGTTGCCTTCCAGTTGCACATAATATATAAAGGGTGCTTTCCGAAGTGTGCTGTAATAAAGAGTGTCCTTACTAGTCTGTTTAACTAAAACGTAGACGTGCCGTGTACGGCGCTCAGACGCGCCGTTTCTCTCTGGCTGCTGAGGCCAAAGTTTATTAAAAGAAGTTAATTAATTTCACTTCACCAAGGGTTGCGAGAAATGTGGTCTGTCGACTGGTCTTTCGCCATTTTGTGCCCCAGATTTAACCCGACAATTTAGCTGGCGGCGGCAAGTACCCTTACAAAGGCTGTCACCATCCTAAAACGGCGTTGCATGTAGGCTCCCTAACACCACCGTTTCACGCGCGCCTTCTCGTGGTCATCGAGTCTCTCTTCATGTCGGTCTACTTATGCCGCAGCACACCGGCTTACTTAATCAGCTCATGTTTACTACAATTCATATTGCTACCAAAGCCGCTCACCTTACTTCGTATGACATTGCTGTGTTGCTATCGCATTCATTGCTTCGCCCTTAGGGCGAAACTGACTTTTTTTGTGTGGTTATTGAGATTTTTTAAATTAAAATAATAAACAGAGGTGTTGAATTATTGCTTTTTGCTGGCGACGGCTACCACTTTTCGCTTGATGGATAATATAGAATAAAAAATAAATGTGTAAATGCCTGTATTCGCGGTGACGTTAAAAAAAATAAAATCAAATCAAAGCACACACTGAGAGTGAAAGTCTCTTTGGAGAAGTTCTCGTTTGAAACGGAAGTCCGCGGATGCCTGATGTACACAGGTCCGAAATTCGCGAATGAGCCAGTTACTCGCGACGCAGTAGAGTCAATAATCGTCACTAATGACAGCGTCTTCAGAGAAGCGTTGTAGTCATGGCTGGAGTGCTTCCATAGTTCTGTAATGCACTTTTGATGGCCAAGGGCCTAACACTTCGGCAAGTCCAAGCAATGCCTATATCTTATCTCTTGTGCAGAGTTTAGGAATTACATTCATAGCAATTTAACGGCATAATTCCCTTAGTGCGTCAGAAGCAAGAGCACTGTTGAAAATAAGGATATATAAAGGAAAACGCTTAGCCTTGCACTCGGCCGCGCAACGCTTGAAACGGCAAAACTGGGCGATTGTAGCCCAGCATTTTCCGGAAGTGCGTGCGAACCTTTCATCTTATTACTCATGATGTTGACAATTTCTTCTCGCGCGTTTCGGACTTACGGCCGTCACTGCGCGTTGCACAGCGCAGCTTGCAACACCGACACCGCGTTCAAGGAGGCCCGCTCCGTGAATGCGTCTCTCCCTCGCTCTCATAGCGCGCAAAACCTCTTCATCTCGCAGAGCACAAGTAGACAGCGCTGCATGTATACACTCCCTAAGCACGAGCGTACGAACGCGCCCGCTGTGGACGTAGACGACGACGCTCGAACGCAGTCATATGGTTCGCATAAATGCATGCTCTGCAGGCGTGGCTGTGTAGCCTAGTGGTTAGCCTAGGGACCGGGGGTACGCGGGCTTGAATCCCGCCTCGGCATATTTTCTTTTCTTGGTGGTTTCTTGCTACGCACCACAAAAAACGGCTGGCTTAAACAGCTTCGCTGTTAAAACGTGCAAGCACTTGTTTAAACCTGTGCTAAAGCTTTGAACAAATAGTCGCAGTTTCGCCCGAAAGGCGAAGATATCGATTGCGATAGCAAATTAGTAGACAGGATATACGAAGTAAGGATAGTAGTTTTGTCAGCCGTAGGAAGTTGCAAATATTCGCGCACTAACTAAATAAACCAGCATGGTACGTGTCACGCGCGTACAGGTAAACATGAACACATCTTGCCCGATGACCGCGGAAGATCTTCAAAACGCTGCAATGAGAAAGCGCGCCAGCGGCAGTGAACAAACCGACCTTCGCGCTGGCTCTCGCTTCAACGCGAGCTAAACGTCGAAAGCACAGCGCATACGAAGCTACCGGCACTCGGCGAATGCACTTTGTCCCCATCGCAGATCGCTTTGAAGATGAGGCCCCCGCGGGCGGTACACTTCGGCCACATCGTAGATCGCTTTCAAGATACGGCGCCCGCGGCAGCTCCGTGAGCAGCAGCCGCGGGAGCAGAACGCTACCGCCCCCCCCCCCCCCTCCTTCGCCTCCTCCCCGTGCCTCGCGCGCGAACGAAGACCGGGCGCTTCCGGCCGCCTTCCTCTCTGCGTGCGCGACATTAGAGAGTTTTAGAATACGCTAACACCCGCAAAGCTCTTTGGGGCCCCTATTCTAAAACTCTCTATTAAGCTGCGGTTACCGGCTCACCCGCGCAGCGTACGGCGCGCAGCGACGATTTTATCGCCGTTGGAATTTATACGGAAACTCACGGCGACGACGGTGATGGCAAAAATGCGCTTGGTGTGTCCATATAATTGCTATCGCATTAATGTGTAAGGTGATTCAGTGAAAGGAGTTGGAACTTGTCAGTGTTTTGGCCGTTGTACTATAGCTGCGTCAAAATGTTTTTATTTCATCTCATTATATTGCCCAGAACAGTGTAATAGCGTGCCGACTACCTGCATGTTCATCTTCCCTTTTTTAACGAGATAGCGATAACAGAAGATCGGCCCACGCAAGAGGCCGCGTTTCTATACCAGAAAGCGCGCCTTCGTGCACAGCGTTCGCCGCCGCATTTCCCGGTAGACATTACGGTTACATAAGCTGCAGTTGCCGGGAATCGTGAGAAGCAGTCAGGAATCTTTGAATGCTGTCGCGTTCCACTCTTAAAGGTGAAACTTGAGCGTCCTCGAATTTTAGCGTTTTTTTTTTTTTTTTTTGTACTGTCAGGGGGAGTGGTTGTTTTATATTCCGGTTACGCGTAATATTGTTCAGTTCGTATGAAAATGCAGCAATAATTTAATGTTAACTATTATAGAGATGAGAAGCCTGACCTCGCGGACGAGTCAGTTGCCTCACGTTACGTTGTCGGTGACGTCAGAGCAATTGCACGCACTAGAGTTGTGCGTTTTTCATGTGGCGCTCACGCTTTCATTCACGTGGTGAAAAAATAATTGTGCAGAAACCATCGACGATGATTCTCAGTGTTGGCGAATAGCCCGAACGAGCGAGCAAGCAAGTGAACAAGGGTGTGTTCAGATATGTTTTTCTGCGTGAGAGCCAAGAAAAACAAAGTCACTCCTTCGCAAGGAAATAATCTGTCTTCGCGAAAAAAAAAAAAAAAAAGTGGGAGCACCCGGTCAGTCAGAAGTGCTTCTTACGAATTTAGCGAAGCAGCACTTTGGTAAGCTCCCGAAGAAAAAGTGTTTTGGCTATGGCTCTAAAAATATTTAGTGGTAGACGGCAGGTCAGTAGCATTGATTCCAATTATTACAGGGTATCATTGCTATGGTGGGGAGGGAAAAAATCACGAAAACTGAACATTGTACAATGTTGGCCAAAATCCAGATTTGTTTTCTCGGCATTGTGAAGAGCACTGTTTTCAAATTTTGTTCAGCTTGTTGCCTCAAAAGTCGCTGAAATTCCAGACAGATATGTTTGCCCTAGTCGGCACTAAAAATTCACAAGCGCTCAAGTTTGATCTAATTGTTAAATTAGCGGTACCTTAATAAAATATCTTTTTAAGGGGGGACGTGGCTTTGAAAATCAACTTCCTGATTTCTTCATGGATTTTGATGAAAATTGGCATAAATGTTTAGAATGTCTCCCTGATACTTCCATAAAAGTTTCAGAGTGATACCTTGAGAATATTTTATTGAGCAGAATTTTTCTCTCTTGAACTTTCTGGAGGGCCTGGGGAGCTTAAAAAAACATGATGGAAGGCTCGTTGAGTATTGACTGCATAGCTCAATGCGTGCTGAAGGTCGTGACAGTCTTACTTTTTTTTTTTTTTCACTACACAAATTATTTAGATAGTCATTTTTCAAGTTACCTTCGCACCAAGCACACTTTCGGGGTGAACGAATAGCCATGCCATAAATTTATAAAAAGTCAAGATAAAAATGCGAGACTGTCTCGACCTGCACTGTAGTCCAAGGAACGTGACAAAAAAAACAGAATCAAAATAGGCTAAACGGTAACGAAGAAATCAGCTCCAGAAACTGAGCAGCAAGGCGAAAAAACAGTTTTGAGAAAACGGCTCTCAAAGTTGCACCTTCTCTTCAGTTCTCTAAAACGCACCAAAGTTGTAATCTTTGATGTGTTTTGTGACGTGGGGCTTCTTGAACATGTGGCCTCTGGTCTGCTGAGCCTTCGTTCTGCCTTTTTCATGTTTGTATGGCATTCTTTACTGCTGCTCTACAAAGAGCATGGTGCCTGGGTTTCAAACCAAGTGAGGTGCAGAACTATGTGGGCATAAATATACAGTAGTTCTAGCGTTGTATCTGCAGACTGCCTCATTGATAGCAGCCTCTAGTGCAGTCAGTGAGGCATTGTTTTCTTTTGTAGAATCGACCATGTTACTGAATGAAGGCTCTCAGCAGGCTTCTGAATCATCTTCCATTGACAATGGCTATGGAGGTTAGGAGAGCCACTGATAGATAGGCAGCAATGCAGCTGCTAGGTGCTTTCCAGCCTGTACTTTTCTATCATGCCTCACTTCTGCAGCCAGGTGTCTGTGCCAGCCCAAGTGGCCAAGTGAATAGAGCTCACGATTAGGTTCTCTTTATGAATTAAAGGGGTGGTATGATAGGTATTGTTACGAGATATCGTGGCATTACGATAATAGAGTCGGCGCGCGATGTGCCAAGTCGCGGGTCCGAGGTGCCGATGTGCGAAATGCCTCGTCGCGGGTCCGCGGAATAGACGCTCGACGAGCTTAGTCGCGCAGTCTCCGAGGTGCCGATGCGCGAAATGCCTGGTCGCGGGTCCAAACGCTCGGTAAGCTCAATCGCGCAGTCCGAGGTGCCGACGCGCGAAATGCCTAGCCGCGGGTCCGAGGAATAGACGCTCGAGGTGTCGACACTCGATGAGCGATGTGCCGACACGCGAATTGCCTAGCCGCGGGCTCGAGGAGTCGACGCTCGAGATGCCGACGCGCGAAGTGCCTAGCCGCGGGTCCGAGGAGTCGACACTCGATGAGCGATGTGCCGACGCGCGAAATGCCTAGCCGCGGGCTCGACGAGTCAATGCTCGATTAGCTTAGTCACACAGTCCGAGGTGCCGACGCGCGAAATGCTTAGGCAAGGATCCGAGAAGTCCGCGCGCGATGTGCTTCATCGCCGAGTCGGAGACGCCTACGCGCGAAAGGCTTAGCCGCGTGTCCGAGCATTCCGTGCCCGAAGCTCGGTCGCGAAGTCCGCGTCACCAATGCTCGGAATGCTTAGCCGCGGGTCTGAGACGTCCACAGAAAGCGGAATCGGCCACGCTACTGCGATGTCCGCGTAGCGCCCGCTTTAATACTCGTCGAGATTATGGAAACTGTCCGGAGCTCGCGAGGAGACCGCAACAAGCGGAGCAGACGACGCCATCACGGAGCGAGCACCGGACCAATGGCGAACCGCGCTGGAGTCACGTGGCGGGCGCGGCCAATCGGTGGCTCCGGCACGACCTTCAATCATTTGCTTTTTGTGTGCTTGTTTCTGTATGGAGGAGATAGCTGAAGCGGCAGATTTGAAGACGGAGAAATGCGCTTTCCAACGAGACCAAGATGGCGGCGCTCGGCTGCGCCGTTCCGGAGATATCGTGGCTTGAAAAATGCCGTTTTTTCGCGATTTCCGCGCAATTTTTCGGCACCTTGGCTGATATAACAATTTTTTTAGAGCACTTCTACTTGGTTTTCAGTGATGATATTTCGGAATCAGATAGAATAAGAGTTACAGAAACTGAAAATGTGATTTTCAAAAAAATCGATTTTTAGCCATTTTTCGCGATGCGAAAGCCGCGTCCCCCCTTAAAGGCCTTCGATCCTCAATTTTCTTTAATATTCATGTGCAGAAGTACGCAGCGTGCAGAATTGGAGCACCGAATGCAATTGCTTCACCGCTGGAATATTTTTCTCCCAAAGTTTGAGCTGCCAGGTGTTGGGTGTGGCCCTTACATGGGTGCGGCCCTTACACGAGTCTATACGGTAGATGTAGATGCATGTTAGTCAACCCCAGGTGGTCAAAGTTGACCCAAAGCCCTCCTACAACGTCCCTCTTAAACCACTGTGCAGTTTCAGGATGTCTAATCCTATAATTTAATTTTCTAATCTTGCATAAAACAAAAATAGTACAGTGCAATATGTACCATGCATAGTGTAAACATTTAGTATACGTGCAGACTGCGTGTTCAGCTTTTTTTTTTTTTTTTCATTTATATTGTTTTCTTACTGTGACATGCAGGCAGGACTTGCTGAAATGGAATGGCTGGGGATACAAGGACTCCAAGTTTGTGGTCGATGGCACCACTCATCATATTTCGTTTACAGGCGACAGGTGAGCTGGGACGGCCTTTCTTTGTGATTAACTGCGTGCGAGTGACCTTTGCTTTTGAATACCCAGGGTTTCATTCCGCTTTACATTACGTTCCAAGTGTTTTGCTTCGTCATTGGGCATGAGGCATTGTGGGTTGCTCTGTTATCAGGCAGAATTACTGTAAGCCTTTGTTATAACCAACATCATTGTAAGTAAACTTCATGACATGTGGTGTTTCGTTAACAGCAGAGAGGCCCTGGTGAAGCCATAGAAGGGAGGGAAGCTTGTTCCAACTGTGTGGGAGCTTGTAAAATGTCTTCGAAACAAATATTTCCTTGATAGTCGCAACATGACAGTGGCGAAAGCCTGCTGATATCCTTGGCCAGTTGCCTCATCGGACGTTTGTCATTGTGCGATATACTTTAGCCATAGTCCATGCATGCATCGTCCAGTTGCATTCTGTCAGGTGCCCGAGTGGCCTTCGCAGTGCTCTTTGTGTCTCCAGGCGTATACGACAAAAAAAAGGGGGAGGGGGGGGGGAAGAAAGAAAGAAATGATCATCGTATACGTACACTGCACTGGGCCGTCGTGTGCAGATTTCCTGCTTCAAACTTCGTACGAAACCGAGTCTGGTCTCAAGCTCTGCTGGTGACACAATTTGCAGAGTAGCCTAGCATCAGTTTGAGCATGCCACTTTGGTTTAATCATGGTACAAAAAAAAAAAAAGAATAATGCATTAAAGGCAGTGGTAGCAAAAGTTGCCAATGTAATTGCAGTGCTGTTATTGCAGCATTATGACAGCAATACACGTGTCTGCATGCATGTTTAAAGAAATAATGTGTATGTAAGTAAACCCATGAACTGACATTACAAGAAGTTATTTGGCACTTCGCAGGATTGCCAAAATATAAATTGCAACTGTTGAAGCAGGTACAGCACAACTAGCATGTAAGAAGAGTATGAATTAAAAAAAACATCATAGCATAGTGGATTACAAGTACAGTTGAGCCTCTTTAGAACAAAGTCAAATCCAATGGGGAAAATATTTTCGTCATGTCTGATATTCGTTATACGCTGACATCAACAAACTTTTTTTTTTTTGCTATATCTGATAATTCTTTTCATCCGGATTCATTATGTCAAGGTTCAATTCTAATACACTGCCATATATTCTCTAAACCTTACGTAGGCATTCATTCATTCCTCCATAATTAGTTCATGTGCTTACTTAAAACTTTGGCTCAACAGATACAAGATTGGAAACAAGGTGCTGCCTCACTTCAAGGCCTGGGTCGAGTCAGCGCTGGGTGTCGACCTCAATGTCCTCATTCCATCGCAGGTATGGAAAGGTGTTCGAGGCAGGCAAGGGGGGCAATGCCAAGCACTTGCCCGTCACCTCTACACTGCTGTCTGACATGCAGGCATTTCCTTTGTTCCCCAGGAGCCCGGCATCTTGTTTGTTTGCATCTGCACATCTTGTGCTATCTTTCATCCACTTCCGTATTGATTGTGCTAAATATTCTTGCAAAAAGTGCTTTTACTGCTTGTGCTTGGTTCGAGAGAAAGGTCAAACTTGAAGTCATTCTGTTCTTCAGAGAGAACGTTATATAACTGCTGCGCATAGTATTAATAGACCTGTATGGTGGAACTGTAGACGATTAGCATGCCCTTAAACAAAGCAGGCGCTGCAATGCACGTTGTTGTGAATAGCATCCAGTTAGGCGCAGCATAGGTGTAAGCAAGAAGAGCACATGAATATTACACTAACTCTCAGCTGCTTTTTCACTCTCTGCTTCTTCAAACAGCAAGTCTTTGGCCAGGAGATTTTTAAAACCTTACTTCTACCTGTCTTTTGAGAAAGCTTGTGTCATTAGTTTACCATAATTAACTCTTTCCTTACCGGGCCATAAGAATCTGTCAGATTAATTCATAGCTTTTCGACGCATTGTTAAACATTGCCATCCGAACTCTTCCACAAGCAACGTCATTCAGTGTATAAAATGAAGACTGTACTTTAATTTTTGGTCAGATTTGCCGTTTCTCAGCACATTGGGGGGGGGGGGGGGGGGGGGAGCGTCTGGACAATGGAAACTTTGATAGGAGGTATCATAGAAACTGGCCCCCAGTGTTCCTAGCACTTCGTCAATCAAGCAATGCAACATGTGCCCTTTGATATACTCGGCTACATAATTTCGAAATGACAGCTGCTGTCATGACAAAGGCTTCTGTCGAGCTGTCGAATTTCCTGCTTCATTTTCTGCGCCGGTTTAACCCCTTCAAATACCGTGTACATAATTGTGCAAGCCAAGGTAGCGCATCAAAAGCAGAGGCACCAACAAAAATAATGATTTTTAAAATGGGTCGCAAACATCCTGAATCACTTCTGAATGGACGTGTGTTGCAAGTTTCAATGGTGTATGCAAGGTGCTTTGGTAAAACGAGTTGGAAGGTGGGCGGCGGGGTGTTTTCTCTGAGTGTCAGCATTCGCAATGTGTTACATTCAGTATAGGTTTCAAGTCGCTGGATGGGTGTTTTCTGAGTATGCTAGACATGAAACAGTTGATGTTCTCACACTTGACGTTACTGTAGAGAGTTATCGCATGGAGTCCACATTCTGTAAATTTGAGAAGACTCGATGAAAACTCGGAAAATTCGTGATCCATTCTGCAGCAATGCACTTTTCCTGATCCTGAAGATACAAAAAGTGTCGTGAAATGAAATGTTCGCTGGACAAAATTAGTCAGTGCCTGAAAGGCTTAATGACTCGTCTAACATCGACACATGTTTGGGAATGAAAATTGCTTTGATTGTTATGTTCAGCTTTATTTTTTTTCACAGTAGGTTGCATGTATCCATTCTCTTTTTGGTAGTGTATGTACAGCGCAATATTAGAAATCATTCTTATTATGCACTCTTAATTCACACAAGAGCATGTGCGTAGTCAATTTCAGACTGACCTTTTAAAAGCTTGACTAGCAGTCTGATGTCTTACTTTTTGAACATTACTTTTGCAGATACCCTTATTCATTACTGTACAGTACTGCACAGAACTGTAATTTACTGTATGTGCTGTACAAATACTGCACAAAGCAGGTGAAGGCTGTAGCATCAGTTGCTTACAGAGGGAAGCTGATTGTGCATGATAATCGAGTATGAGGAGGTTAATGAATGTTCCTTGACCTAGCAGCCATTGCTTCAAGAGCGTAAAGAATGCAGAAAGCAACGAGACGTTTGCTGCAAGGAGTTGAAACAAACACTCCCTACACAGTAGGAGTACCCCCGTTTTCACATTTGTGAAGCTACTGCTTTCCGATATGGCACGAGCGTCACTAAGGCTAGCAATCACGCGATCAAGTCAGTATAAGTATTTTCGGCGCAGTCTAGCTTGGAGAAGTTGGTGGAAACTAGAACCAAGACACACATCTTGTATATTTCAGAAGAGTTTTCTTGCTCTCCGCACTTTTAGTAAGATTCACAAAATAATTTCTTTTCATTCATCCCTTCTGAGGTGTCTTTCTGAAATTTCACATAAGAATTCTCCAAAACTGAGCAAATATTTGTTTTACTTCCATTTTAAACACCAAAACTTGGTATAATTTTATGTATCACAGTAGTGTATGTTTTGAATAATAAGTCTTGAAATAAAAGGATAAACTATAGAAGCAAGAGAAAAAGGGCACATTTACTGGCGATGAGGAAAGAGTTCAGCGAACTTCACCCACGAGCTCAAGGGGGAAAAGTAAGTATGTTTCTTAAATGAAGTGTAGACAGGGAAACTAAATGGAAATAATAGACACTGGTGGGAGCTGGATCCACAGCTTTTGCATGATGTATGCGATGCTCTGCCAATTGTGCTACGGTGGCAGCTATCCCCCCCGCACACTTTCCTGGGTATTCGTGTGTGCGTTCTAAACTTTGCCCTGGATGTGTTAACTGGGGCCGTATTCTGAAACATTCCACTTCGGCGATAGTTCGCCTTTCGCTTTCAGGCGTGTGCTGATTGGCTGTTTCAGCAAAATTGGATGAGCTGATTGGCTCGTTGGGCCCTACGTCACTCCCGGCCTTGAGCGGCAGATGTGGAATATTCTTTCAACCACATGTGCAGCTGTTGCAGTTGGTAGAGCATCGCATGTATCACACAGAGGTTGTGTGTTTGACTCCCACTGGCCAAAAGCTATCTCTTCTTCTACTTTCATTTCCCTTTTTCATTATCAATTCTACGCTTCAATAAGTGGTGTCCACGTCATGCTGCTGAGGGTAACGGAAACTAATCTCAAAGGCCAAGCTTTTACTTACGTGTTGTTACTTTTCCTTAACCTTTTCTTGGCTTCATTGTCTGTTGGCTTATATGTTCATGGAGCAGAAATGCGGACGTACGAGCATTCTTGTGCCTGTGTTTTGCATGCCTGCCTTTTTGTAGCATAAATCCCTACCGACTTGTAGTATATTGTCCTAGGTTTCACCCATTTCTATCAATGTTTCTTTATCTTCGCACTAACGTGTTAATGTTTCATTGCCTTTAGTGTTTGTCCTTGTTTGGTGCCCGTTGCTGCCTGTCGCATCTTGCTGCCTCTCAGCAGCAGCTTGCTTGCGGAGGCACCTCGTGATGCCTTGCACCGTGCATGCCTGCCTGCTTTTTTTTCTCTGCACTGCCTCTGCTCGTGGCCTCTGCCCTGCCTCCGTCGTCCCGCATGTGCCCTCAGGAGCCCATAAAAAGCACCAAGTCCTCTCTGCAAGGCTCCTCCACCGTGGCCATTAACCCTGTCCACAAGTGTGTCAGGGTAAGCGTGTCGAATGTCCCTCTTTCAGCCACAGTTTTCCCACAAAAGTTTGCTTGCAGAGAACGCTGGCGCTGCGATCGTTCACAGGGTCTGTATGCCTCCTTGAAATCCTTGAAAACCCATGAATTTGGTAAAAGAGATTCAAGGGCCCTTAAAACTGAAAGTAAATGTGCTCCTTGAAAACTGAAGTTTAGGGCAACTTTTGCACATTCAAAGTAACAAACTCCGCATAGGCGCATAGCAGAACAGCGTTTAAGCAAATCCATGTACAGCCAACTTCCGTTAATTTGACCCTGACTGGACCCACCAAATTGATTGAATCAATGTTTCTTTATCTTCTCACTAACGTGTTAATGTTTCATTGCCTTTGGTGTTTGTCCTTGTTTGGTGCCCGTTGCGTTTGGTGGGTTCAATTAAACTAGATCCAGAAAAAGCACCAAAACACAGCGGCCAATGTATTTGGCAGTATTTCCCCCAGATTCTAACACGCCTCCGAATCAAATTTGAGCCCACTTTTGGTGTCCAAAGTAGAAAACTGACGTAGAAATGACATTAAAGTTCCTGAACAAAGTAAAAATCTAATATGCACCCAATTTTTTTAATTAAAAAAAAAAGTCAGTTTCACCCGACAGGCAAGCATTGATTGTGATAGGAAATTATTAGAAAGCTATATGAAGTAAGGTCTAATATGTGGTGCACAATGGTAGTCGGTTGCCTAAAGTCAGCTTCGCTGCACAGTTTTTGAAGTCAGCCTTGCCGCAACACACCCGTGTTATGCGGTAAAGCATACAAGCGCCGCAAACGCCGTTTTGGTTTCGTCACTAATTGAACCATGCAGGTCATTTTTCACCCAATTTTCTTGGGGGAAAAAATGGGGGAAGTTGGGGGGGGGGGGGAGGGGCACACATTAGAATTGGGTAAATGCTGTAATCAGGCATTGTGAGGTACCGTTATTGCTTAAATATCTTCCTAGGGAAAGCGAAAAATAGGCGTTCTTGACGGGAGATTTTCACGCGTGTTCAACACATTCAGTGTCTCCTGAGCCAAGACACGCTGCCACTAATGGGGTCTCTATTGGTGTCACCATAGGGGTAACACACGTATATGGCGACTGGTCAAGTTTGAATTATCTGGCGAAAGCAATAACAAAAGTTTCAGCCCATAGAAATGCATGGGCACCGGCCGGGACCTTCAGTCGATCGAATTGACTGAAAAATTTAAATAACCGGTATCGAATTGCCAAAAATCCACTGTATTTCCTATCATTCCTATGCTGTCTGAGCTGCTGTTCTTTCAGCTCTCGTACACACTAGTACTCCTTCCAGCGATTTTTGTGCGAACTCTGTGCCTGCAGCTGGTCGCACCACTGTACTTGTGGTGCTCTACATTGGGGTGGTCTGTGACCTCTGGTGTTTTGCTTGCTTCTCTTATTCAGCGCTTACTCTGATACTAGTGGCATCTTTGTTCTACCGCCATTTCATTTTAAGAGACATCACCGCCAGGTTTGCTCACGACTAGCAATAGCTTGACATTGCGCCTGCAAGTATTCTTGTGCACAGCGGAACTGCGATATGTAACACATTGGGCTGTTTAGTGGGACATTGCTAGTTCATAAAGTGCAAACAAATTATTCAACATTGACACGTTGTGGGGATTGAGGGTTGCGCCGGCATGATCGCGCGCGCTTCGCCTGCTCTGCCATCCCTCGCCATCGTTCCCTGCTGGCCTCCTCCTCCGCCCGCGCCGCCTAACCGGTTCCCGCGGTGGCGCTGCGCACGCGGCGGTTGGCGGTGGGGGCGGAGCGCTGACGTCACTACGCGGCCGGTTGTCGGCCGCTAGCGGGGAAGCGAAGCGTGGACTTCTCTCCGGGACCAGCGCACGGTACGTTCATGCTTTCCTCTCGTCCGCCGACACCTTTGTGACTAGGACTGGAGCTCGCGCACGTGGCCTTTGCCAGTGCGGGGAGCGCGTACTTTGTGCTGATCCTTTCCCGACGCTAAGCCGACGAGCGGTGCCATTAGTGCTCGCGCGAGGTCGTACCTCGCCGAGCCGCACTTGCCGAAAGCCTAAGCCGAAGGATATTGCCCGTGCTCTCGCGAGTTGACCCATTGGTTATCGCCAGAGCAAGTAGCATAGCCGCCGGGACTTTTCCTAGCGGCGTGTCCCAGCTTGAGCCTGTGCTCTCGCCGCGACGTGCTATAGGCGCCTGTTATTGTATTTTCGCCCTGGTGCGGGACCCCTTTGGCTCCCCTCCGTGCGGGCGTTTGTGCAGTGCTGGTGCCGACGGTTTCAGTAAACGGTTTCCGTCAACTCAGGGCTTTACTGTGTTTTTGCGTGCGTCGCTCGGTAGCCCCTTGCGGCCTCTGAGCTCGCGCGCGAGCGGTGCTGGAGGCGACGGCTTACGCGGCCCTGTGGCTCGCTAAGCTCGAACCCGCGGTGGTTGGTCTCCTGTGAGACACCAAGAACCCACACTGGCGCCCAACGCGGATTCAAAGGCTCATTAAGCCTTTGTCTGTGCTTAGCCGAGTCAATACGCCTTAGCGAATTGGACTCGCCGCGTTATGTCTGCTAGGCGTAGTGACCTTTGTCCTTTGTTAGTGCTAGCAGACGCCGCGTTGCTCGAGAACGGGGCCAGGGCCCCCCTTGAGCAGCGCACTCCTGCACCCTCGCTTGTAACGACCCCCTGTGGGGACGGCAACGTGAGGCGCTACGTACCAGCTCCCTTTGGAGCAGTAGCGTTGTTTGAAAACGGGGCCAGAGCCCTCTCCGAACAGTGCACACGGGCACATTCGTCTGCCACGGCTCCCTTTGGAATGCCAAGCAGTGCGATGTCGCAGCGCTCCCGATCATTGACTCCTTCGGGAGTAAACGGAGCGCAGCGCGGAAACGGGGCCTTAGCCCTCTCCGACTTTTGCCCGTTGGCTGCTTCTCAATTGAACAGCCAGAACCAGTGGTATGCCGCGGCCCCCTGTGGGGAACCTTCAATCACGGCGACCACGAATTCCGCTCATACGTCTCCCTTTGGAGTACACTCGGTGGCGCCCAGTGGCACACCGATCGAGCACACACCTGTTGTATCAACACTGGCTGCTTCTCAATTGAACAGCCAAAACCAGTGGTATGCCGCGGCCCCCTGTGGGGAACCTTCAATCACGGCGACCATGAATTCCGCTCATACGTCTCCCTTTGGAGTACACTCGGTGGCGCCCAGTGGCACACCGATCGAGCACACACCTGTTGTATCGACACTGGCTGCTTCTCAATTGAACAGCCAAAACCAGTGGTATGCCGCGGCCCCCTGTGGGGAACCTTCAATCACGGCGACCACAAATTCCGCTCATACGTCTCCCTTTGGAGTACACTCGGTGGCGCCCAGTGGCACACCGATCGAGCACACACCTGTTGTATCGACACTGGCTGCTTCTCAATTGAACAGCCAAAACCAGTGGTATGCCGCGGCCCCCTGTGGGGAACCTTCAATCACGGCGACCACGAATTCCGCTCATACGTCTCCCTTTGGAGTACATTCGGTGGCGCCCAGTGGCACACCGATCGAGCACGCGCCTGTTTTGTCAACGCTGGCTGCAAGCGGCCTAAGTAATTCACGTATAGCTGCCTCAAGTGGCAGCTGTGAACGACAGCAGGCGCACCCCGCTAGGAGCCCTTTTTGCTCTGGGGACGGCGGCGCGCCGGCCGGTATCCCTGTGGAAACCGCGCCACTGATCGAGCTGGACGTCAGTTCATCCTTGCTCGATCGCGCCGCTAACGCGCCAACGGCTCCCTTTGGAGCAGGCGCACAGACGCTGTTGCATAACGCCGCCGAAATGATCCAGGCGCTCTCTGGGGCAGTTAAAACGCTGTCGGCTGTTCCGAAATGCGCTCACCCCGCTGTACGGTTGGCAGTCCCGACCTACAGCGGATACGGTGACCTGCTTAGTGCCAGGGACTACTGTTACTCCCTCGCACGCTACCAGAGAGCTCTGGGTTTGAACGATCAGGATGTACTCGGACGCGTCGTCCCTGTTGCACTCACTGACTCGGCGGCTAGGTGGTACAGGCTTTCCGGACACCGTGCAACAACCCTCGAGGAGTTCCGCGCGGCATTCCTGCGTGAATTCCTACCCGCTGACTACGAGAGTAGGATGCGGCGAGAGCTTGGGCTACGTACACAGGCTCCTGATGAATCGCTTCAGGAGTACGTACGGGCGATGCAAGACCTTTTCTTAGTCGCCGAGCCCAATGCCTCGAACGAGGAACGCGTCGAACGGGTGATCAGGCAGGCACATCCGACCTTTTCGGCGTACCTGCGCGGCGGCCGCTTCCGAAATCTGGAGGAATTAGCCGCCGAGGCAAAGCGCATTCAAGGCGACATTATCGCCGCGCGCGCCTATCGCCCACCGCCGCCCGCCAGCGAGGCCCTTGAGCCGAGCTGCGCGTGGAGAGAGCCTGAGCCCTTTCCCCAACGGCAACAACCCGGCCAAGCTGCCTTTGCGGCTGCAAACGGGTGTGTTTGGGAGCTGAGCGCGCGCGCTCTCGATCCCTACACGCACGATAGACGGGCAGCCTGTGCTGCGCCACCGACCGAAACGCATGCGCAGGGACGCTTTTCGACCCAGCGCATCGCGGAGGGAAACGCTCGTTATCGGCCCATTGGCCAAGCGGCGAGCCGACCCCGGCAGGGAGCTGAGGCTGCTCCGCCTCGGGAAAGATACCGCGGCGGAGTACGCTGTTTTCGCTGCCAACAACGAGGGCACATTGCAAGGGATTGCACCGCGCCCCGGTCTCCTGTGAGGTCGGGAAACGGGATAGCAGGTCGCTCGTGAAGGCACGAGTGACCGAACCTTTGCTTGTTCCTTCGGCGTACCGAGCAGGTTGTGTTGCTGGTGCGCACGCGCCGTTTATTCCGGTGACCATTGCCGGCCGCGAATTTTCGGCGCTGCTGGACACGGGCGCAAGCGCTTCGTTGTTCGGCGAACAGGTTTTGTCCCACTTGCAAAAGCACGCAGTGCGCTTGCGGGACTGCCGAACGACATTCAATCTTGCGAAAGGCGTGGCCCATTCGGCTGGCGCCGCAAGGTCAGGTGGGGAGAGCGAATGAGACGCACGCGTTTCGTTCATCTCCCAGGGCTCAGTGTTCCTGTGATTCTCGGCCGGGACTTTCTCCTTAAAACTGGGATCGTTGTGGACATTGCGAATGGCGGCTATCGCGACGGTCAGTTCACGTCGCTAAAGCCGTTCATCAGCCCGCCGGCGTCCGATCTTGCCTGTGCAGATGGGGCGTCGGAATCGTGTCGCGCGCCGAGTTCGGGGGCAAGCCCCCGAGCTTCGCGCTCGCCCGCTCATGGTCCCCTTTGGGATCGAGAGGCACGGCACGAACCGTGTCGCGCGCAGAATTCGGGGGCAAGCCCCTGCGCTATGCGCTTGTCGACTCACAATCCCCAGTGGGATAGAGCGACACGGCACGAAGAGGCACCACATCCTCTGTCCGCCTGTGCGGCTCATTTGGATGATGCACAGAAGGCTCGTTTGTCGGCACTGTTACGCGACAACGCAGACCTTTTCACCGATCAACCGGGCTGTACCGATTTGGCGAGCCACGCGATCGAAACTGGTGACGCGCTTCCTTTGAAGTGTAACCCCAGGCCCGTCAGTCTTGCCAAGAGGCAGGTGATTGATGGTTTGCTGGACGAGATGCTATCGGCCGACATTATCCGCCGCTCGTACAGCGCCTGGGCGTCTCCAATTGTGTTGGTGCCTAAGAAAGATGGCAGTCATCGCCTGTGCGTAGACTACCGCCGTCTGAACGGAGTGACTCGTAAGGATGCCTATCCGCTTCCTACGATTAGCTCCATTGTAGGAACCCTGGGCAGTGCGAGGTACTTCACTACGTTGGATGCCTCGAAAGGGTACCTACAGGTCCGGATGGATGCGCGTGACCGGTCCAAGACCGCGTTCACGTCCCACAGAGGGTTGTTTGAGTTTACTCGTATGCCCTTTGGTCTATGCAACGGTCCTGCGACCTTTCAGAGACTGATGGACCGCGTCCTCGGGGAAGCAAAGTGGTCATACTGCATGTGCTACCTCGACGACATCGTGATTTACTCACGAACCTTCGAAGAACACTTGGCCCATGTTGCCGATGTGCTCGAGAGGGTGCGGGCCGCCGGGATGACTTTGAATCCCGCGAAAGCCCAACTAGCGCAAACCCGAGTTCAGTTACTGGGGTTTACACTGGGCGAAGGCTCCATTGAGCCGGATCGGGAGAAACTTCGGGCAATCCTCGATTTCCCCGCGCCCAAGGACGTACGTGGCCTTCGCCGCTTTTTGGGAATGGCCAACTTTTACCGGTCGTTCATCCCGTCCTGTGCCCGAGTGCAGGCGCCCTTGAGCAAGCTCTTGGGTAAGTCGGCCGAGTGGCAATGGGGACCTGAGCAGCAGCAGGCTTTTCGCCAACTGTCTAGCGCCATTGCGGAGACAGCGCAGCTCAGACTCCCCGACCTGACCAGACCGTTCGTTGTCCAGACCGACGCGAGCGATCTGGGTTTAGGAGCAGTCCTCCTACAGGAATACGATGGCGTGTTGCAGCCGCTGGCCTTTGCCAGCCGCTCCTTGATACCGGCTGAGAGGAATTATTCCGTGACGGAGAAGGAGTGCCTCGCTATCGTGTTTGCACTACGTAAATTCGATGTCTACCTTGATGGTACGAAATTCGTAGTGCAAACGGACCACAGTGCGCTAAGCTGGCTGATGCGGCTCCGTGAGCCTGCGGGCCGGCTGGCGCGCTGGGCTCTCCTGATACAGCATTATGACTTTTCTGTGCAGTATCGAAAGGGGAGCACTAACGTGGTAGCTGACGCGCTATCTCGTGCCCCATTGTCCACCCAGAGCTTTTCTCCAGGTGCACGCCGCTGCCGGTGCCTTAGCGCCAGCTAGCGTCGGGGGCGAAACGAGCGGAGAGAGAGGCGAGTCCGCAAGCGGGCAAACTTGTTTCTCCGCGCTCCAGGCAAGCAGCGCGCCGGAAAGCGTGCGAGCGGGGGAGCTTCACGAAAGCGAACCCATGACGCCGATGGCTGTAGTCCTGAGTGGGGACGAGACCAACCTCCCCTTTGGGAGAATTGGAATCGCTTTCAGCAGGCAAGAGCTACTGAAGGCCCAGCAAATTGATCCGTTTTGTCGCGGAGTGAGCGACGGTCTCAGGGAGACGGAGCGCCGAGACGCTGCTGGTAGTGCGGCGGGCGCAGGGGGGCCGGAAACAGCGTGTGTCGCTGAGTCCCCCGCGGATTTATATTTGCTGGATCATGATGGGCTCCTGCTGAAATACATAGCCACCGATGATGACGCTGTGGACCCGTTTAAGGTGGTTATCCCCAAAAGTCTGAGAAGCGCACTGTTGCGATGTTCTCATGACGAACCCTTGGCCGGTCATTTGAGTGGCTCTAAAGTTTTTGCGAAACTAAGCCAAACTGTGACCTGGCCTGGCATAAAGCGTGACATTTTTCGCTATTGCCGTTCCTGCCATGTCTGTCAAATGGTGAAATCAAGGGGTGGCAAGCCGCCCGGGCTGATGAAACCAATCGACAGTGAGCGTCCGTGGCAAGTGGCCACCTGCGATCTTATGGGGCCTTTCCCCAGGAGTAAGCAGGGGTTCACACACCTGATGGTAGTCGTTGATCATTTTTCTAAATGGGTGGAACTGTTTCCGCTTCGTAAAGTGACAGCGCGAGCGGTGCTGGAAAGGCTACAGGAAGTGTTTTGTCGGTTCGGCTTTCCGAAAAGACTGATTACGGACAACGCGTCCTATTTCACCGCTCGGGTGTTTGGTGCTACGTGCCGTTCCCTGGGAATTAATCACTGCACCACTTCGCCCTACCATCCCCAGTCCAATTTGACGGAGAGACTCAATAGAACTCTTAAACCAATGTTAGCGGCCTTTGCCGAACGTCAAAAGGATTGGGCAGACCACTTGAGTGAGCTCGCGTTCGCAGTCCGAACCTCCGAGAATCGCTCAACTGGTTTCTCTCCCGCCTTTCTCAATTTTGGAAGGGAGTTGGCTAATCCGGTGACCAGTGTCATGCAATGCCAGCTCGGGGACGAGGAAGCGCCGGCAGACTGTTCTGCTTACGCTTCAGCACTTCGGGACAGGCTTTGTCGGGCTCTCTGTAGAGCAAGGCAGAGTTTGGCGTCGGCCAGGGCCCAGCAGAAGGCTCAATACGACCGGAAGCATCGCCATCTTTCATTTAAGGTAGGTGATCTTGTCCTGAAGCGCAACCACGCTCTTAGCGTTGCGACCAAGGGGTTCTCAGCCTCGCTCGCTCCTAAGTGGCTTGGTCCGTACCGAGTAGAGAAAGTTTGGTCTCCACTCGCGTACTTGCTGAAGGATCCCTCTTCGGGAAAACTCAGCCGTGCCCATATCGCCGACCTGAAGGCCTTTGCGTCACGGTCCGACGAGCTTGCGCCAGTGCCCAGTGGCATTGCGCGCAAGCAACGGGGCACACCCGGAGCAACGGACCGCATTCGGACCACGCACCGGTACAATCTGAGGAAGCGGTCACCTGTGTGATCTCGCGCCGGACGACGGACTTTTCCGCAACCGAAGGCCCTCAGTAAAATGCGTAGCCTCAGTGGGCTAGCTTCTTTGCGGCCAGTGCACGAAAAGAAGCTAGTCCCAGCCCAGCGTGTTGCAAGTGTGTTTATGTAGTGTTTTAACAGTGTGCATTTTTTCTTTTTTTTAAGTACGCACGCTGAGTGTATTTATGTTTTTTCTTTTGAAAGTGTGTTTAATTTTCGCGTGTACAGCCTTATAGTTAAATTCATTACGTGTTTTTTTTTTCTTGTACGTAGACGGTGAAGATTTTTGTTTTTCTTGTTCTTTTCCTTTTCCTTTTTTTTTACTTTGCCGAGAAGGGGGTTGTTGATTTGCGCGGTCGTCAGGCACGGTGGTGGACAATGGTCCCATTGACTCGACGGTGTGAGGGGGACGAAGGACGCTTTGCGCCTTCTATGGCGCGGCGCGTTGTGTACGGCGATGGGCATGGCGGTGTTTGGGAGTGTTGCGCAGCCATGGTGAAAACCGCAAGGAGTGTGTGCGTGCGTGCGTGTGTGCGCGTGCGTGCGTGGTGCCTGTTGCTCTTCGAAGCAACCAGAAGTCGCACCAACTGCTGCATCAGATCATCGTGGACACTGAAGGTGGACGGGGTCACTGACCCGCTGACGACAGATCGAGAGCCCGACTCTCTGCAGTCGCCGCCGCCGTGCAAACCGGCGCTCGCTGCTCAACACGCAGCTTCTGAGCAGACTCCTGGGACTGCGCTCCGCTGACGTCCTAGCAAGGCATGGTCGTCTTGCAGCCACGGTTGTGGCTGCCCCTTTCATCTTGGCTCCGGCGGCGTGGCCAGCTGACCCGGCAGTGTCCTGCCCCATCCGGCTGGAGTTCGGGACCGCCACCACCACGAAAGCAACAACTCCGATCTACCAACGGTGAGCCCGTTCCTGCAATCAAGGCTGCCCTCGAGACTCCTACGTCTTCGGCCACCGCCCCTAGCCACAGAACTTTACGCGCCGCTACCCCTTCGCACCTTGGACACTGTCCCGCGCCAGCGGCCGACTATTTTGTTAATATTTCTCCCCCCTCTCGCGGCATTTTGTACGTTAGCTACACTGGCCCACGGCCGGCTCGACTGGCGCGCGCGAGCGAGCGCGCGCGCCAGTCGAGCCCGTCCGTGACTGCCTAGCCAAGCCCGTTTCGCGCGGCACATCAAGAGCCGTGCTGCGCATGCGCAAGGATCAGTGATGTCACATGGCTAGCGCACCGGAGCCACCGGAGCCGGCACCTCTCGCGCACTCCGCCGCCGCGCGGCCGTCTCACCCGGCCGGTCTGCGCATTCCAGAGGAGTGACGTCTAGCCGTGGTAGACGCACTGGCGGCCGGCGCGCGCTCGCTGTGCAGTCCAAGTGCAGTCGCCGTCTGACGCTGCGCTGGAGCCGCTGCGCTTCTGACTGGCGTTTTGTGTTGTGTCATGGAGCAGCAGTAAGCATGACAATTCAAGCTAATCCGTGACAATCTAGACAACCAGGAAAGCTAAGAATAATCCAGCTGACCTTTGCTAACGCTACGTATATCCTGGCATAGCCGAGCTAAGCCACTGCAACATTTTTTCTTTGTATTATAGAGCGTAGCATCTCTTCTTTTTTTTCCCACGATCCTTGTATATTATTATATATTATTATTATTATTATTATTATTATTATTATTATAGTGCATGAAATATGTAACGCGGTGTTTTAAGAGTACTTGCTGGGCTGAGGTTAGCATTTAGCTTGTGAATGAAAGACTCAATTGTCTTTGGTGATAAGCCCCTACTAGCTGTTTCGCCAGGCTGGTAGGGGGCATTTAAGGAGAGGAGGATGTGGGATTGAGGGAGGCGCCGGTGCCATTGCGCGGGCTCTGCCATCCCTCGCTATCGTTCCCCGCTGGCCTCCTTCCCCGCCCGCGCCGCCTAACCGGCTCCGCGGTTGGCGCTGCGCACGCGGGGGTTGGTGGTGAGTAGAGTGTACTAGAATACGGTCGAGTAGGACCTCTAGTAGGACGAGCGGCTGGGGCGGCGCATGCTTTGCAGTGAGGCGCCCGACGTGGAAAAATACTGGGGCGGCGCTGCGGTCGAAGTGGATTGGGCCGCATCAAGGTCGCGCCGTTGGAAACTGCTGGCGAACTGCTCGGCAGGGTCATTCGTACTACTTCGCGCGCTGGTATTTGCGTTCAGACCGATCAAATGGGGTTCATAATTCCATATGACATGTATTTATGCCTTAAAAATAAATTCGTTTAATTTCTCCTATTTATTTTTTTAATTATTTTCTAATGCCGCTCGGTGATTGCGCGTGCTTTGCGGCCGCAGTGTCGGCTTTCATTCTACTATGTTATGTACGGTTCCATTTGGACAAAAAATTTTTTCTCGTTCTTCAAGCAACATGCATCTCTCGTGTGTATTGTTGCGCATATAGTTTCTATCAGTAGGTCTTGCGAAACGCAGACGAAGCAACATATGTAACGTTCCTGCTTGCCGCTTCAAAGAAGTAAAGCATATCTGCCCCATCCGGCGTCTTGTACTCAGATTTACTGGAAGCAATGGTATAGATTAAAAAAAGAATAAACTGCAGTGCAACATTCCATTCAAGTTTCCGCATTTCTCGCGTAACAGAATGCGGAGTATATTGGTGCGGGGTCATTTATTGCAGTCGCACCTTGAGCGCCGAAAACGATTTTAGTTAGCCATTCTATTTGCTAATCTTTGGCAGTAAGCCGTACGTGGAATTTTTTTCCCAGTCGATACTTCAAAAAGAAAATAAAAGAAAGAAAGCCTGTGCGGTAGCCTAATTAGTGCCTATATCGTGGATACGGCGTTGCGCTGCTAATTCTGGAGCTCGCGGGTTCAATCCAGGTCGCGGAATTCGATGGGAACAAAATGGAAAAGACTCGTGTACTTCTATTTAGGTGCGCGTTAAAGAACGCCATGCAGGTGGCAAAAACTAAACCGGGTGCCTCATATCATATCGTGGTTATGCCACGTAAAACCCAATAATTTGCTTATATATATATATATATATATATATATATATATATATATATATATATATATATATATATATATAAAAGCAGGTGGCTGCGTTCTTCGGCTTATTTCTGGGGGTGTAAACAACATAAATTATTCTCGAGTCTGATTTCCGAGAAACACATGTTACGCTTATCCTATACTTCATGCGTAAATGTAATGCCGTTCCCAAATGTATGACCGCTCAACTCTGTAGCGTTCAGTTATCCGGTGCACTGTCATAACGACCATAATGAAACAATTAAAGGAAACGGCATGTCTCGCATACACGTAGAGATATATATGTGCAGATCTGTTGCGTTCATTGAAGAAGATAAGTGTGGTACCACATGGGGCACTCAGTTTTAATGGACTGCAAACATGATGAGACTGTCAAAAATTCTTGTATGAATCAAGTTAGCAGATTTACAGGCTGACCCAAAACGGGGCGTTTGTATTGAATGAGAGCTAGGAACTTGTTAAGCAGGACTTATTGACACCCGTCCGTTAATTCTCTCAGGAACTGCGCCTCTGTGCAACAGCCACGACTATCTGGCAGCAAAATTATTCGGAATAACAGTTCTCACTTGCATGCAGTCACTCACCTTTGAGATTTCAATAGTGCTGTTGTGCGTTACATTCGAACGGAAATGACTATTCCGCGTCGTACAGTATAATAATAACACTTGCACACGCACAAACACACACAAACACACGAACGCACACACACACACACGCACGCATGCATATATATACAGGGTGTTTCAGCGAACACTTTCAAAATTTATTAGGGTTGCCTGTGGCAGATAGCCCGATTCTAGTTAATGAGCTGGTCTACTGGAAGAGGTGGACATTACTTGCACAAAACATTGAAATGCATAATCGACTAATTACCAAAATTTTATTAATTCAGTTTTTAACTAATTACCTGATATTGCAATTTACAAATTGTAGCCGTGGAGTTCGCAAAGCGGATCCACTTGGAATTAATTATCAGGATAACACCAGTTTCAAGATATTAATTCCCAAACTTTGCGGAGAAATGCATTGGCGTTCCAGTTAGTTTTGTGCATCAATGCGTAAATCGACGTTTTGTTCAGAACTTAACTGGAACGCCAATACATTTCTCCGAAAAGTTCGGGAATTAATATATCGAAACTGGTGCCATTCTGAGAATTCGTTCGAAGGGGATCCGCCTTGCGAATTCCACGGCTAGAATTTGTAAATTGCAATATGGGCCATCAGGTAATTAGTTAAAAACTTAATTAGTAAATTTTTGGTAATTAGTCGGTTATGCATTTCAATTTTTTGTGCAAGTAATGTCCGCCTCTTCGAGTAGACCAGCTCATGAACTAGAATTGTGCTTCTCCGCCACAGGCAACCTTTCAGAATTTTGGAAAGTGTTCGCTGAAACACCCTGTATATATATATATACAGTTTTGCCTGCTTTGAATATTATTTCTGTGAATGAGAGTTTTATTACGAGTATTCACTAATAAGTGTGTTTGTTACTGCAAACACGTGCGCTTATTCCCGGTCGGGAGTTCTCACTTTTTCAATTGTTGCATTTCGAATATTTGTTATTTTTCCCTTATATATATATATATGTATATATATATATATATATATATATATATATATATATATATATACCTTTTGATTTAATTGCGTAGAAATACATTGGTCATTCTTTGCGCCACGCAGTTAATAAACCTGGTTTATTTCACTCTAATATTGTTTTCTTCGATCATTGTCCCTGATCAATATCCACCAACAAGAAGCGCGTGTAAAATGACACGATATCAGTAACAAAATTTTCTTACGTAGCCTTCATGGTGCGGAAATACCAGTTACTTTTAGAGGACAGTGGTAAAAACAGCAGTTCACCTGGCTAAAGCTACATTTGGTACCGGTCGTCAAGAGTCATGGGCGCACCGAAGCAACTAAACCATTAAAAAAATGTACTGCACAGAGGTTCTGCGAGAAAAACTGGGCGTGCGCCAGCGTCCGCGTAGCGAACGCGCGCTCGCTAGCAGACGACGCGCTTGACAACGACAGCAAAATTGAAGACGTCGCGTTGTATAATCTCTGCCTCAAATATATTTTTGGCAAAATGGTGTAAACATAAAGTTGCAGTTGAAATAAAGCGCTAATTTAAGAGCGTACTATGCGCAATCGGCCTCGGCGCCCGCAGCGAAAGTACGTTGAATATGCCGCGGAGCGCGTCTCCACCCCAATCCAGTTCGCTCGCAGCGCCCTCGCACTATTTTTCCACACGCGGCGCCTCACCGGCAGAGCGCCGTTCGGCCCACTCGACCATAGTCTAGTACACTCTAGCGGTGAGGGCGGGGCGCTGACGTCACTACGCGGCCGGTTTTCGGCTGCTAGCGGCGGAGCGTGCCTCGGGACTTCTCTCCGGGACCAGCGCACGGTACGTTCATGCTTTCCTCGCGTCCGCCGACACCTTTGTGACTAGGACTGGAGCTCGCGCACGGTGCCTTTGCCCGTGCGGGGAGCGCGTACTTTGTGCTGATCCTTTCCCGACGCTAAGCCGACGAGCGGTGCCATTAGTGCTCGCGCGAGGTCGTACCCCGCCGAGCCGCACTTGCCGAAAGCCTAAGCCGAAGGATATTGCCCGTGCTCTCGCGAGTTGACCCATTGGTTATCGCCAGAGCAAGTAGCATAGCCGCCGGGACTTTTCCTAGCGGCGTGTCCCAGCTTGAGCCTGTGCTCTCGCCGCGACGTGCTATAGGCGCCTGTTATTGTATTTTCGCCCTGGCGTGGGACCCCTTTGGCTCCCCGCCGCGCGGGCGTTTGTGCAGTGCTGGTGCCGACGGTTTCATTAAATGGTTTCCGTCAACTCAGGGCCTTACTGTGCTTTTGCGTGCGTCGCTCGGTAGCCCCTTGCGGCCTCTGAGCTCGCGCGCGAGCGGTGCTGGAGGCGACGGCTGACGCGGCCCTGTGGCTCGCTAAGCTCGAACCCGCGGTGGTTGGTCTCCTGTGAGACACCAAGAACCCACAATTTCAATACAGCCAATTTCCTTTACTCTGAGAAGGACCGGTCCATTGCGTAAACCTGCGGTTTGTACGTGTCCGAATGAAGGTTACATAGAACTGCATATATAACAAGCATATTTTTTTCAACTATTATTTAAAAACTTTCCACACACGGTACTGTCCAAATCCACGCCATATTCGCAACTCAAATGAACTGCAGGGGGCGCTGCGAAAATTGGCCGCGTCTGGCTACTCTGTGCAACATGGCGGTTATACGGAGGTCGCCGCGTCGCCGCAACCGCTGTGTTTGATGTACAGTACACAGTAGTTTGATGATTTTCGTGCAGTGTGATGCCGGTTTGCGCTGTTTTGTGGAGGGAAAGCGAGTAGCTTACGCCGACCAAATCATTTTAGCCGATCTGAGAGAGGCACAGTGGGTAATGAGGCTGAAATGGTCGCACGGTGTGTGCAAACATCTGGCGTGACAGCGGACCCGCACGAGATTCTGATGAAAATCACCAATGTATTCTTGAACCCATTGGTCGTGGAACCGAAGTACTCGTGCACTGTCGGATTGTCGGAAAAGTACAAGCACGTTTCTGCTGATTTGATTCACTGTGAAGGCGCGGATAGATAGTCCGGTGTTTCGAGCGTGCGAGACAGCGGCCGGCGAAGTTGGATACGTCACGCTGGCCTCGCCAGGATTGCCGAAATATTACAACCTGCTCAGTTTGGTACATTTAACATGGCCCGCAGCAGCGCACCGACTTGCTCGATCAGCTGTTGCCGCTGTACATGCGGATAAATGCGCAGCCGGCGCGCACTTTCTCATTGTTGTTGCCTTAACACATTTTCGTTCGGCGAAGGCGCAAACTCTGTACGCTCTTTTCAGTCCAGAGAGCAAGCGAACCTAAAATCAAGCTTTGCACTTTATCGCGAGCATGCACTACGAATCTGTGGCGAACCTTTCTCGCTACTTTTGCGTTCCTGTTATCTATTTTGCATTCAAGATTTGCGCAACGTGACTGTTGCTTCGCTTAGATGTAGTTATTCCAGTAGTTGGCGCATTGTTTCTCTCGTAGAGAACAATACGATAAATGAGAAACCGAAAGATCTGCTTACTACAATAAAAACACATTTGCACACCATGTACAGGTATGGCTTGTGCTGCGTGGCCTGACCATGATTGATTACTCCCTGCTGTCAACGAACATGTCGCTTATGGCTGCTGTGTAAACTAATGAAATAAAACAAATGTTTTTTGCGTAATTAATGTTAACTCATCTACTGCATTATGAATCTAATTAATTTTCATGTTATTCTATAATTGACGTATCCTGTACTTTAAGTGCCAAGAACTGTGTTCGCCTCTGAACTGCCAAATTCCTTCAGACACCGATAAGAGATACAATTGCTTTGATAACTACGCATTTTTAAATGAGCACCTACTAATTTGCACTAGTTACACGGATAGCGTGTCCAGGTCGCAAGGAAGGCGTACCGCTATGCCACCCCACAGTTATTTTGCATGCTGGCGCGTACATGTTGTGCTTACATAGAACGATTTACCGACGTTACCCGGGAGTACCTGAAACTCCGATGTAACGATCGATTTTTGTACCATACTCGGTAGTTCCACGTTGTGCGCCGCATGTATCCTATATAACAGCTTTAATGAAGGAAAGCTTGAGTACCGCGGCGACATTTGCATCATAAACTGCATTACCACGCCGGCTATCACATGAAACTGCTTGCTGCAGCACGCATACGCTGAACGTTATCACGATGGCAGTAACAACCTCAACGCAAACTTCCTGAAGTTCGCTGTAGCGCTTTACTGCAAACATAGTACAAGCAACCCAGTGAACCATTAATGTACCATAGATGTCCATAGAACATCATGTTTGAGACATTGCACACATCCTATAGATATCTATATTTCTCCAAACAACATTACAAATACGTACCATGGATAATCTAAATCCCATCCAGATCACGTTGCTGTAACGTTGAAAGGATGTCGCAGCTGGACATAAGTAACCTCTAATAGATGTTCTTTTTGGGGATGCAGGAGGTCTATAGAACATCTAGTGGATCTTTGCTGCTAACGCTACAATGAGCTGTATACCTGCGAGTGCCACAGCAGATGTACTATTGAATACAAATGAAATGCGAACAGCAGAGTGTGTGGCCAAAACGTAACTAAAAGCACAGTGTGCGGCGTCGCCAGCGATCATTGTACACATGCATGTGGTTTCGATGCGGATTGCGGGGCTGCTTGTCCTAGTGCGTATCATGTCACTAGCTGTATTTTGTTGGAAGCTTGTATTCTCACCCCGCCATTGCAGTGCCATTCCTATCTGTGATTACTTTTAAAGTGGCTAGCACTGTTGGTGCGCATCCAATGCAATACATTTTTCGTGTTTTTCAAATTACGACTAGACACTGGCAGCTTTGATGGTGGTAACAAAAGCAAAGCAATGCACATTAGCAAGCTGGGTGCATGCCACCTATATCACACTACAGATGTAGCGATGGTGCTAGTCACCATAACACTATACTGCCAGGTGGGTATGGCACTGCCGAGGAGAGATGAGAAAACAACTTTTGGCCAAAATACGGGTGACGTTTATCGCAATAGGGCGAGCAGCGCTGCACTTTTCCTCGAGAACTACATCCCCACGCACATGCACAACGACTGGCCGACGACATGCACAGTATACCTTTAGTTATGCTTCGGCCACACACTCCGCTGTTCGCATTTCATTTGTCCTCGATGGTACATCTGCTGAGGCACACTAATGGCACAGTTACCCCCATTGTCGGCATGTAGCTGGTGACTTTGCTTGAAATGTTTTGTTAACGTGTAAACGTGTGAATGTGAAAATATAAATTGCAACACTTATTAAAGTGAAATCCTTAGATGGCTCAATGGTAAAAAAATCCGATGTCCAGCGTTGCAGCACCAAAATTCAATGGCACCAAAATTGGGGATTGAACCTTCGACCTTTGGTGCTAATTAGGTCGAAGCGAATTACGGCATAGTTCATTAAGATAGAGTTAATTGAGGCACTCTAACCCACGGCCTTTGTTGGGAGTCGAAACCACTTGGAGATATGGGCGAACCAGCCACATCTCCAAATTGGAGATCTCCAAATTGGATTCCAATTGACATGGTGAAGGTAAAGTCGAACCCACTACCTTGGGTGTTCATTAGAGCGAAGTTACTTAAGGCAAGTTAGTTACGGCAGAGTTAAGGCACTCGAACTCTCGACCTTTGGTGGAAGCCGAACCCACGAATATTGGTGTTAATTAAGACAAAGTTAATTAAGATGCAATTAAGGCACTCAAACCCTCGACCTTTGGTGGGAGTAGAGCCCGCAACCATTGGTGTTAATTACGAAAAAGTTAATTAAGGCACAGGTAATTAATGCACTCGAGCCCACAACTTTGGTAGGAGAAAACAATAGAAGTAACAACGCATGCGAATGAAAATGACAAATAATTTAATTAATGCTTCGTGAGTGCGCAGGCGTGCGTGAGGCAGTGCGTGCCTTCATCCTCTTCAGTGTTCGCTAAAGTGACTGTCAACTTTTATATATAGTTCTAGCGCTAATCAAAATGCGAAAACTGTGCTAACAAAACCGTAAAACCGCATTTTGATCATTATGCATCATTACAAATCCTGCAATGGATAAATGAAAAATAGTGAGTTCAGTAAGCACTAGGTAAAGCACACCAGTGAAACTCACAATGTCATACCAATGTTACTTTTTTATTTATACAACTGATAAAGCTTTATTACAAAAATGATCGGCCCCCAGCCACGCACATGTATGAAATTATTCATTACATGTTCTCGCTGTACACAAACAGGTTAAACGCGGATCTAAAAAAAAAAACGTAATCAAAAACAGATTCTTAAAAATGAAACTTCATTACAATACAAGTAACGAGTAGGCACAAAATGACTAGTAGGCACGGTGCCACAATTATAATTAAAAAAATAAAACTGATTAATAAGAGGTAGTATCACATACTAATTAATGACCAAAAGTGCATGGCCTGCTTGCCCGCACCTGCTTCTGGGGCCACCGGATTCAAGATAGAAAGCCAGTACTTTCTAGCTGCATTGAAAAATATATGGTAAAATAAATTCCACGCAAGCAGAATCCAGAGATGGAATGTTCATCTTGATAGGCAACTTATTCAGGCAGCTTCTCAGATCACAAAAGTGCCAATAACATAATGCTGCCAGGGACTTAGATATAGGCATTGCAAATGAGAAATACCCCCGAAACTTGAAGAGGAACGCCGGAAACCAAGCGATACAAACATGTGCGAAAATTAACCATCAAAACATTGCCTCCAGAACATTCCCGTATGCGCTCCGCAAGGCGAACAAACGTACCACAAATAGCAGTCAGAAGCACAGCTCTAAATTTCAGCACGCAACCGTACAGTTCTGCCTAGTATATACGTACTTGGGCCATGGTCAACCACACAAAAGTCGAAAAGACACAAATAAAGCACACGCTGCTCGCGCCCGGAACATTGCTGCGCACTTGCATCGAGGCGCGTGTTGCTCACTGATCTCCACTATAATTTGCCCCCTATAGTACAGATCAGTGGTGTTGCTGAATTGATGTCAGTGGCGATGCGAAGTCAAAGCTATTGCGAGTTCAAGCTTCTTTTTTCTTTATAAACTGTCGTAATACATCAGCAAGTTCAAGGTTACGTATTTTCAACAGTGTACTGATAGATATAACTGAAAAATAAAGCATCTTTGTATGAGAAAGAAAATGACGTAACCGAGACCGAAAGCATAGCGAAAAAATGGCGAAAGTATTGGCTTTTGCGCGCGGTGTCTGGCAGCAACGTTACTAGATCTCCAGCAGTGCGTGCAAAGGTCGTGCTAAATTGCAAAATAATTAATTAAATACTTTTGCTCTCCTAGCTTCCCATTGTTAGGCATTAGAGACAATTTGCTTGTATTTCTGCGGCATAGTGCGTGCATCGACTCATAACGCACAATGTACGATCAATGCACGAGAGCTTTGAATGTGCAAGAGATGTCCAAATCATAAGGACATTCGACGTCCTCTGGATGACCCTTGACTGCCACGTACTAGTTGAACGTACTATAGATGTAAACTGGACGTCGTTAAATGTCTTCGATATTTGGTCTTTTGTGGTACATCCAATGGATATTTGTGGTTCACTGTTAACAGTATCGCGTTCTCTTCACACAAACAACAAACCGACCCTCGCCTGAAAAAAAAAAAAAAAAATGAAAACTTTCTCGAGCAAGATGTTGAGAACATAACAATTGCCGTTGTCGCAGCTTATGATAAGATTCGCCATCCAAGTGGCTCTTCGACGCCGCAAAACTGTAAAACGCAGCATAATTGCACGGCTGTGCGGAGTTTCGTTGATGGCGGCGCGCACCCGCTCGCAGTGCGAAGGCTACGGACGTCTGCTCCGACGCTCCGATACAGTGTACTCAACGCTTCGGACGAGCCCGACACGGACGCGAAGAGAACTTCAAGACGACGATCTGTAAGAGACGATCCCGTTTCCGATTTACGACGCAGTTAGGCCGGGGCCAAGGTGGCCAGACTTTGGCGAGAAAAGCTAAGACTGACCGAGAGACTTTAAGGCGGAGCTAGGCTCCGGAAATGAGATAGTCGTTTTCTAGTAGTGTTATATTTAGAGATTTGGAAGTTCTTTTAAGTAAGCTTTTTCGCTGAGTTATGTCTAGTTTTGCGTGCCTTTAGTTGTTTAGTTGTGGTTTTAGTGTTGTGTGTCGCGTGTGTTCACCGTCCCTGTACATATTAAATCCTCGTTTGCTGTGCCGCCAGTCGTGTCTCTCCTCCATCGAGAGTAGCGCATGCACGCAACTCTCCACACTCCCAAGTAAAGGTGACAACGTGGCCAGAAGCGACTCGAGGCTCACTTACCACATTGTGGGCTATGTTGCGCGGAAGTGTATTGTCAATTCCAACACAAAATGCCAAGAATGCATAAAGCTGCTCACTATGACGCCACCAGGCGAAAGTTTTCAATTTGCCCGGCTAACAAACTTCTGGGCCGAGGAGGCCTCCTTTATCTCTCCAGTAAGCTGTACGGCTTTGTGAAAATTTCAGAGGATATTTTCACAGAATGCTTCTCTCAGAGTGAGCTACACTCTGACAGCGTTATGGATATGCTGGAAGTTGCTAAGAGTAAGCTTTCCCTCGAAGTTGGCTGCATGCAATGTGCACGCTCTTAGCCCCACAGCTAAAATAATTAGTTTTTACATTGTCACACGTCTGCATTTTTATGTGAAAGGAATTAACTGCATGTGAGAAGGCAGGAAAGCGGCAGAGGGCCAAGCAGCTGAAGTTGAGCCGTTGCACATGAGTTGAAGTGCATGAAACAATGGCTTGCTGTACTTCTTGCAAATAAAAACTTTGTGTCAGCAACAGCCCTGTTAAGTTCACTTTGCTTACCCTTATATAACTGCACATAAGCATAGGCCGGAGCCTTTGTCAAGTGAACTAGTTTTCACTTTTTGTTCAGGCCTCCCTCCATTTCTTTATGAAAAAAAAAACTGATTTGATTTAACAAATGTGTGCCGGCGTAATGATGGTTAATAATAAACGCAGAAGGCTACTGTGAAGCATGGAACAACTAAAGTGGAAGAATAAAATATTTAAGCCATATATACATATTCATTTTGGCTAAGCAAAGGCACAAACTTGGTTAGCATGCCTGATTTTTTTTTTTTTTTGAGCCCAGCTGGGAAGTATGCACGCACTGTTTTTTGTCTGACAAAATTTTACATTAGGTCGACACTCCATGAAACCATTTTCAAATTTTTTTTACGATTGCCCGATAATTCGGAAAATTCGAAGGCCCCTTCCGCATAAGCAACATCCGTCAGCGACGACCTCTTTTCACAAAAGGTCTGAGTTAGGATAGGCAGCAAATTGCCCAAGAGTTGCCGTCTTCCTTTTCCACAAGGTACTATTATGGCAAATATCATGTGGCCTAAACAAATATAGTGCTTGCTAAAGATATGTAGAGACTGTCAAGTATGCCAAAATTAAAAACCAATAAGAGTGTGAACTGCTTCGAACTGAAACCGACAGAAACGCAAGGAAAATCAAAGCTTCTGCAAGCAAAGGTTCCATTGAAGTTGCCAGTGGCGCCACCTCTTGGATGCGACGCTGACTGCGTCAGAGGAGCGGCAGAGTAAGCCCACTGCCCCCTTCTAGTACACTGTAGCTCCGACCTCCGTACGAGGTTTCCGGCGCTCGCCGCTAGGTGTCGCATAAATGGCTGGAGTCGCGAATAGGGTGGCGCCCTCTAGATTTAAAATGGGAGTCTTAAAGGCTATGCTTTTGCTGGTTGAATGAGCCGGACGTCGCGTTTTCTACACCACCTATTTCGGCTGCTTCGAACAACCGCAAACAAAAGAGACGCAGCCAACATTGACGCAATCCTGCTCGTTGGTGGCTCGAATTTAACAAGTTTAAATAGGTGCGCTGTGATTTAACTAGAGTGTACTAGACAATGGTCGAGTGGGCCGAACGGCGCTCTGCCGTTGAGGCGCCGCGTGTGGAAAAATAGTGCGAGGGCGCTGCGAGCGAACTGGATTGGGGCGCAGACGCGCTCCGCGGCATATTCAACGTACTTTCGCTGCGGACGCCGAGGCCGATTGCGCATAGTACGCTCTTAATATAGTGCTTCATTTCAACTGCAAATTTATGTTTACACCATTTTGCCAAACATATATATTTGAGGCATGGATTATACAACGCGACGTCTTCAATTTTGCTGTCGTTGGAAAGCGCGTCGTCTGCTAGCGAGCGCGGGACGCCCAGTTTTTCTCGCAGAACCAATGTGCAGTACATTTTATTGCGATAGCAATTATATGGACACTCAAAAGCAGATTTCTGCCGTCGGCGTCGCCGTCGCCGTCGCCGTCGCCGTCGCCGTGAGGTTCCGTATGACGTCATTTGGAGAAGAAATCTTCGCCGCGCGCCGAACGCTGCATGTGCGAGTGAAAGGGCGCGAGGGGCGCGTCTTTCACGCGGAGTGAACGCACGGCGGAGAACAAACGCGCGTTCTGCGCCGTGCTCGCTTAAGGGCTGCAGAAGTAGGCGTCTCCGTTCTCCTTCACAATCACCATGTATGTAGAGCAAACGCGCCTTCTTCCGACGAGCGAGAGGCCGTGGGGGAGGGGGAGGGAAGGGAGGCGACGTTTAGCTGCGGCACGCAGTGCCTATTTATATCAGAGGCTCCGGCAACAGTCACCAACGCCGCACGCATTTTGAGCGAACGCGGGCAAAACGCCGATGGCGTCGACACCAGTTCTGCGTGTTGCCAATGCTGCTGCATGTCCAAGTTTATACAGCTGATAAAGCTAATATCATTACTCCGTATAGCTCTCTACAAGTTTGCTATCGCAATTGATGCTTCGCCTTTCAGGTGAAACTGCGACAACTTTTTTTTAAATGTTTTAGTTGCTTCGGTGTGCCCATGACTCTTGACGGCCTTTAGCAAATGTAGTTTTAGCCATGTGAACTGCTGCTTTTACCACTGTCCTCTAAAAGTAACGGGTATTTCCGCACCATGAAGGCTACGTAAGAAAATTTTATTACTGATATCGTGTCATTTTACACGCGCTTCTTGTTGCTGGATATTGATCAGGGACAATGATCGAAGAAAACAATATTAGAGTGATATAAACCAGGTTTATTAACTGCGTGGCGCGAAGAATGACTGATGTGTTTCTAGGTAATTAAATCAAAGGGTACATAGACATATATATTCACGATATATATGTAAGGGAAAAAATAACAAATCTTCTAAATGCAATAATTGAAAAAGTGAGAACTACCGACCGGAATAAGCGCACGTGTTTGAAGGAACAAACACGCTTACTAGTGAATACTGCAAATAAAACTCGCATTCGCAGAAATAATATGCATAGCAAGCAAAACCATCTTATATATATATATATATATATATATATATATATGTGTGTGTGTGTGTGTGTGTGTGTGTGTGTGTGTGTGTGTGTGTGTGTGTGTGTGTGTGTGTGTGTGTGTGTGTGTGTGTGTGTGTGTGTGTGTGTGTGTGTGTGTGTGTGTGTGTGTGTGTGTGTGTGTGTGTGTGTGTGTGTGTGTGTACGATGCCGTATAGTCGTTTCCGTTCGAATGTAACGCGTAACAGCACTATTGAAGTCTCAAAGGTGAGTGACTGCATGCAAGTGAGGACTGTCAGTCCGAATGATTGTGCTGCCGGAGAGTCGTGGCTGTTGCGCAGAGGCGCAGTTCCTGAGAGAATTCACGGACGGGTGGTAATAAGTCCTGCTTAACAAGTTCCTAGCTCTCAATCAATATAAACGGCCCGTTTTAGGGCAGCCTGTAAATCTCCTAACTTGATTAGACAAGGATTTTTGACAGCCTCACCGTGTTTTCAACCCATTAAAACTGAGTGCCCCGTGTGGTGTCATACTTATCTTCTTCAACGAACGCAACAGATCTGCACATATCTCTACGTGTATGTGAGACATGCCGTTCCTTTAATTATTTCATTATGGTCGTTATGATAGCGCACCGAATAACTGAAAGCAGCTGTTTATAATGTACAAGCTTCTGAGTTAGGCGGTCATACATTTGGGAACGGCATTACATTTATGCATGAAATGTAGGATAAGCGTAACATGTGTTTCTCGGAAATCAGACTCGAGAATACTTTATGTTGTTGACACCCCCAGAAATAAGCCGAAGAACGCAGCCACCTCCTTTTTTTCTTTTTTTAATATAAGCAAATTATTCGGTTTTACGTGGCAAAACCACTATATGATTAAGGCACCCGGTTTATATAGTTTTTGCCACCTGGGGTTCTTTAACGTGCACCTAAATAGAAGTACACGAGTCTTTTTCCATTTCGTTGCCATCGCATTCCGCGACCTGGATTGAACCCGCGTGCTCAAGACCGTATCCACTATACTATATAGCCACTAATTAGGCTACCGCTCAGACCTTCTTTTCTTTTTCTTTTCTTTTTTTGAAGTATCGACTGGAAAAAAAAAATCCACGTACGGCTTACGGCCAAATATTAGCATATAGAATGGCCGCTTTAAGCTATGGGATCAAATATCTTTGTACGCATTTTGTATATTATTGTCTAATAAAATTCCGCTTTGATTTGATTTAATTAACTAAAAGCGTTTTCTGCGCTCCGGGTCCGACTGCAATAAATGACCCCTTAACGATTACTCCGCATTCTGTTACGCGAGAAAGGCGAAAATTTGAATGAAATGTTGCGCTGCAGCTTTTTTTTTTTCAATAACAATACTTCCCGTAAATCTGAGGACAAGGCGCCGGATGGGCAGCTATGTTTTATTTGTTGGAAGCGGCAAGCAGGAAGGTTGCATATCTTTCTCCTTCTGTGTTTCGCAGGACCTACTGATGAAAAACTTTATGTGCAACAATACACACGAGAGATACATGCTGCTTGAAGAACGAGAAAAATATTTTTTCTCCGAAGGGAACCGTACAATAACATAGCAGAATGAAAGCCGACACTGCGGCCGCAATGCACGCGCAATGACCGAGCGGTATTAAAAAATAATAAAAATAAATAAAGAAGAGAAAGAAAGTAATTTATTCTTAAGGCATAAATACATGTCATATGCAATTATGAACCCCATTTGAGCGGTCTGAACGCAAATACCAGCGCGCAAAGTATTACGAATGACCCTGCCGAGCAGTATCGCCAGCAGTTTCCAACGGCGCGACCTTGATACGGCCCAATCCACTTCGACCGCAGCGCCGCCCCAGTATTTTTCCACGTCGGGCGCCTCACTGCAAAGCATGCGCCGCCCGAGCCGCTCGTCCCACTCAACCATATTCTAGTACACTCTAGATTTAACGCAGACAACGCACTTTTTTTTTCTCTAACAGCTACACCCACAGTCAGGATCTTTTTAAGTATCGAAGAAGTCCATGCGACGGCAGCGAACGCATTGTTCAATAGTATATATATATATATATATATATATATATATATATATTATTTATTCAATACTGCAAACCTTGTACAGGTCCAAGCAGGGTGAGTAAAAAGGTAAACAAGGCAAATACAACAGAGTTAATAACGTTTCAAAAACATCAAATTGAGGCGAAAGGCAATAAAGAATCATTCCAATCAGTTACAGTGCGAGGAAAAAAATGAAAACTTGAATAAATCTGTTCGTGCAAAATAGGGTGTCAGCGAAGTAGGATGATGGTGGCGAGTATGCCTTGATGTAGAAGATGATAGATAGGGTGATGGATTGATTGCTAGGTGCCGATTCCACAGCAAGAAAAGAAATTGTAAACGTAACGCTTTCCTTCTTTGTTCGAGACATTGAATTCCATTAGCCTGCATTATTTCAGAGGGTGAGTCATACGGGGAAAATTTCGAGTAAATAAACCGTACAGCCTTCCTCTGTACCTTTTCGAGGCGGGAAATATTGTGTTTAGTAAACGGGTCCCAAACAACGCATGCATATTCAAGTTTAGGTCTAATTATTGAATTGTACGCAAGTAATTTTACACTCGGGGGTGAGTTTTTAAGCTTATGTCTTAAAAAATATAATTTACGGAACGCAGAAGAGCAAATGTTATCTATCTATCTATCTATCTATCTATCTATCTATCTATCTATATATATATATATATATATATATTATTGCCTGGAACACGCGGCTAACCTCTCTGACCGTCTGCTTTCTGCAGCTGCCGGCAGGCGGCAACACAAGTTCATGCTATCTGATTTTTTTCAAAGGCTGATTTTTTCGGGACAGTGAAGGCAAAATAGACTCAAAATTTTTGCGCGCAAATAAACAGGGACGAAGAAAAGGAGACACAAGGACGAGCGCTTTCTTTGCGCTCGTCCTTGTGTCTCCTTTTCTTCGTCCCTGTTTATTTGCGCGCAAAAATTTTGAGAAAATGAATCTGTTCCAACTAGGCCGACTCGCAGCTAGGCAAAATAGACTTTAAGCGGGTAGAAATAACCAAACGGAGGTTATCTGATTGGTGGCTAAAATCAGGGCAGGGGTGAAATTTCACCCACCACAAAGGACAAAATATGTTAATAGTCATGGCTAGGTGGCGTATGTCACCGCCCGATTTAAAGGGTTCAGTCTCATCCATCCATCCATCGCCTTCGCTGCAGCCATAGTACACTGTAGCATGGAGGTAAAAAATACTTCCTCCATGATATACCCGCATTCCCATGTACAGTGTACTAGAAGCGGGCAGTGGGCTCTCCGGCGGAGGCTATGCGATGCGGCGGCTCCACGAATGTCGCAAATATGAGCTTCTCCGATAGGCCGAGCAGCGGCGCTGGCGTTGGTTTCAATCATAGAGTTTCTAAATAAAAAATGAAACTCTATGGTTTCAATGGAATCTCTCGAGTGAAGCCGAACAGGACGGTCGTGGCCGAGTGGAGCTCAGCGCAGCAGGAGCAGTGAATAAGTTCAATTTTTGTTTATTCTTATTTGGTTGATAGAAGTGTTAGGGTACCCGAGCTATCTATATATATTGTTTTTCATGCTTTTTTAGTTTCTTGGTTAGTTTGGTAGGACGTTAGTAGGGTAGCGAATAGTTCAATTTGTTTAATTTTTTTTTTTTGGAAGCGGGTTGTGGCGCACGTGTTGCATGGTGAAAGCAGTGTAAAGCGGCAGTTTTAAACCGCGTTAGGGAAGCTAGTGGAGGTAGCCGGATAGCGAGTTTGCCGTACGGCTTACCGTGGGGCCTTGTTCAGGTATTTTATTGGGCTTTCTCGATAGGTGGACGGGTGGACAATGGCGCGGCAGGCTAGGAAGGACAGGGGTGATGACGAGCTGGTGCAGTGCGAGGAGTGCAAACGTTGGTGTTATTTGGACGAGACGCACTTCGCCAGTTTAGCCGACGCTGAGGAGGCTAGCTTCGCGTGCAGGTCGTGTGAAGGATTTAAGGGAGCTGTGCGGCGGATGGAAGGGGAATGGGCAGCCAGTGTGGAAGAGCTCAAAGGGGAGCTGAAGGTGGAGCGAGAGCGGCGAATTGAGCTCGAAACTCGGATCGGCGAGTTGCTTCACAGGGAGGGGGCCGAGGCCGTCCTGGTAAAGCGAATAGCTGGCGAGCTAAAAGAAGAACGGGAAAAGCGGGCCGTGCTGGAAGAGCGGGTGGAGGCGCTAATGGTACAGGCGGCGCGTAATCCCGGGTCAGCTCAGGCGGGCGGCGGGGACAGCGCGGAGACTCAGGCAGAGGCATGCCATGAGAGCAGGGAGGGACGCCTAGGGGCCGTTGAACAGCAGGCGAGAGCCGCCGGCAACACGGCGGTTCCACAACTCTACAGCGAGGTAGTGCGGCAGGCTTCGGGTGGGAAGGGACGAAGGGCAGGGAGCACATCGTCACGTGTCAGTGGCGCACGGCGGGTGGAGAACCCGCTAGCGCGAACTGGAGGACGACAATCGCAGGCGGGAGGCAAACGTGTAGAGCGAAGGGTCCTAGTGGTGGGGGACTCCAACGTAGCTAGGGTTGAGGAGGGCGTCCTTACAACAGTGAAGGCAGACGGGCGGGTGAGGGTGGAGGTCCAGTCAGGGAAGTGCATGGTTGACGCAATGGCAAAAGCTCAGAAGGTGGTATGGGACAACATGGAGCATGAACATCTGGTCGTTATCCATGCTGGTCTCAACGATGTGCTGAAGGGAAGGAGCCAGAACCTAAACGGACAGTTAGAGGTTGGGTTGCGTAAACTCAGAGAAACCTCTGCGAAAGTGCATGTGACCATATGCACAATCCCACATGTCCGGGGCCAGGCTAGCGCGATGGAATGGAGGGTGCTTGAGGCTAACCGGGTCATTACGGGTCTGAGCAGACCACTTGGGTACGGTGTAATGGAGGTAAACCGGGAAGTGTACGAGTCTGGCTCCCAGCCTTTTGCACAGGATGGCATTCACTACAGTGGTGCCACGGGCGGGAGCGTAGGTAGTAGGATAGGGCGCCAAGCTACGGCTTTTTTGGGGGGACCCAGAGCCCTAAGACCACCAGTGTAGACGAAGACGGACCCAGAGAGGCTCCAAGATTCAAGAAACGTAGAATCGGTAGAAGAAATAGACGTAAGCACCAGGGGCAAGGTCATTCTGACATAGGTTACATTAACATGCAAGGTGGAAGGAATAGGCTGAAGTGGGAGGAGATAGACGAGCAACTAAGGCAGAAAAAGCTGATGGTATACGGGTTTGTGGAGACACATCTTAGGGACATGGAGCAACCTCCCTGTAATCCTGACTATGCATGGGAATATTGCAATAGAACAGAGGGCAGCAGAAAAGGGGGTGGAATTGGTGCATTCATTCATAAAAGTATGAACTGGCAAAGGGTCAAACAGGAATGCAAGGAGCATTTATGGCTAAAAGGGAAAGTTGCAGGAGAGCAGACACTCCTTGGTTTTGTATACCTGCGGACAGGAGCAAATGCCAAAGAGGAAAACAAAAAAATGCTGGAATGCATATCAAGTGACATTAATGAGCTAGGAGAAGGGTGCGAGATTATTATACTAGGAGATATGAACGCACACATAGAAGACATGGACGGGTACACAGACTCAACAGGCAACATGATGCTGGATATGTGCGAAATGCATGACTTAGTTGTATGCAACAGTACTGAGAAGTGTGAAGGGCACATAACATGGGAGGTAGGGAGCCTGCAGTCGACGATAGATTATGCACTAATGTCACATAGGATGCACGATAGGCTAAATGTAATGAGCATAGATGAATATGGCTCCAGAAGTCTAGGTAGTGATCACAAACGTATTAAGGTGAGTTTTAGAAGGGAAATGAAAGTAGGTAGGAGGCAAGATGAACAACCAGGTGGGATATTTTACTCGGAAAAGCAGCTTGAAATAGCAACCCAGCAAATTGAGGAAGTAATTTCAGAGGATACAAAAACAGAATGGACATATGCAAATTTAACAGGACTATTTGAGCTAGAGCTTACTAAGGTACGAGTCAGGACAAAAGGGAACAGAAGACGTAAACCCAAGAGCTGGTGGGATGAGGAGGTTAAGAAGGCCATAGAGAAACGCCAGGAAGCATCCAGGGAACACAGATATTCAAAGCAGAGGGGTGAACCAGAAGCTGATGTAGGCAGAAAATGGAACAACTTCTTAAACTGTAGAAGGGAAGCATCCAAGTTGATCAATGAGAAGATCAGAAGAAAGGGGAGCCAATGGTTGTCAGAAGTAAACAAAAAGGATAGAAAAGCAGCGAAGAAATTTTGGAAACATCTCAACTCCTTGAGTAATAAGACTAGCCTAGAGCAGAGGTTTATAGTTACAGCTCAAGGTGTTCGACTAGAGGGAGATGAGGCAATGGAACATATAAGAACAATGATGACAGAAAAATTTAAAGAACGAAACATAGCATGTGCTCAATCAGGTGAGGATGGACTAGTCAGTGCAGTGGCTCCACTGGCACAAAGCGAGTGGGAAAGGGCAGAGAAGAGGGTTCCTAGTAGCACGTCGACAGGTCCTGATGGCATCCCAATTATGTTGATAAAGACATTGGGCCCAAAATCTAAGAAAGCATTAAGAGAGGCAGTGAGCAAAATGATAATGGACGGTAAAGCCCCTGACGGGTGGAGACTGAGCAGGATGAGCATGATATATAAGGGAAAGGGGGACAAAGCCGACATAAACAACTACCGTCCCATAACAGTGACGTCAGTGGTTTACAGGGTGGTGATGCAGATTATAAAGGACAGACTGCAGGCATGGGTGGAGAGCGAGGAGGTGCTGGGGGAACTACAAAATGGGTTCCGAAAACAAAGAAGGTTAGAAGATAATCTGTTCTCATTGACACAGTGTATTGAAATAGCAGAAAAGGAACACAGGCCCCTATGGCTTGCCTTTCTGGATATCAAGGGAGCCTATGACAGTGTAATCCAAAAGGATTTGTGGGACATACTGGGCACTCTAGAGGTGGAAGATGGAGTAAGAAATCTTTTAAAAGATATCTATAAAAGTAACAAGGTGCTTATAAAATGGGGAAACAAGGTATCTGGTCCTATAGAGATACAGCAGGGGCTTAGGCAGGGGTGCCCTCTGTCACCTCTGTTGTTCATGCTGTATTTACAAGGATTAGAGAAAAAATTAGAGAGGAGCGGACTTGGCTTCAACCTTTCCTATTTCAAGCAGGGAGAATGGATTAAACAGTCATTACCAGGACTGATGTATGCAGATGACATTGTACTTATGGCTGACAGCAAGGAAGACTTGCAGAGATTAATGGACATCTGTGGTAAAGAGGGAGATAGCTTAGGTTTGAAGTTTAGTAAAGAAAAATCGGCAGTCATGACTTTTAATGATAATCAGGGCAGCGAGCATAGAATACAGGAGGTTACGCTGGAGGTGGTGGATAAGTACAAATATGTTGGAGTGTGGATAAACAATGGGGCTGAGTACCTAACGGAACATGAAAAATATGTGACGGCTAAAGGTAGCAGAAATGCAGCTGTGATGAAAAATAGGGCACTGTGGAATTACAATAGGTACGAAGTGGTGAGAGGGATTTGGAAAGGGGTGATGGTCCCTAGTTTGACTTTCGGCAATGCGGTCCTGTGCATGAGATCAGAAGTTCGAGCAAGGTTGGAAGTTAAGCAGCGAGGGGTAGGTAGACTGGCTCTGGGAGCACACGGAAATACACCAAATCAGGGGGTACAGGGTGACATGGGATGGACGTCATTCGAGGGCAGGGAAGCCAGCAGCAAGATAGAATTTGAGGAGCGATTGAGAGAGATGGCAGAAAAGCGGTGGGCAAGGAGAGTTTTCAGTTATTTGTACATGAGGAATGTTGATACAAAATGGAGGAAGCTGACCAGAAAACTGTCAATCAAATATTTGGACTGCAGGAGGGGTGCAAACCAGGAAACAGCGGTTAAGAAAAAGGTTAAGGAAACAGAGAGGGGTCTGTGGAAACAGGGATGCAGACGAAATCAGCACTGGGCACATACCGAACTTTCAAGCAAGAAATTGCCAAGGAAAATATCTACGATAATTCTAGGGGAAGCTCTTTGTTGTTTGAAGCCAGGACGGGAGTATTGCGGACTAAGATGTACCGAGTCAAGTACCAAGGTATAGACACGTTGTGCTGTGCGTGTGGAGAAGAAGAGGAAACGGCTGAACACCTCATACTTTTCTGTAAGGGGCTTAACCCTACAGTGCAAGGCAACGGGGCTGACTTTTTCAAAGCATTGGGGTTTAGGGACAGTGAAGGCAAAATAGACTTTAAGCGGGTAGAAATAACCAAACAGAGGTTATCTGATTGGTGGATAAAATTAAGGCAGGGGTGAAATTTCACCCACCACAAAGTACAAATTATGTTAGTAGCCATGGCTAGGTGGCGTATGCCACCGCCCGATTTAAAGGGTTCAGCCTCATCCATCCATCCATCCATAGAACGTGGGTGCGACGGCGCAGCTGCCCAGTGCCCGCCCAGTGCCAGGCGCGGATCCAGGGGGGATGTCCGGATGTCCTGACCCCCCCCCCCCCCCTCAAATTTCTGCATCGCCCCCTCGCTGACAGGGGGAATGCCCTGTCGCAAAAAAAAATATGGCCACCAGCATTCTTGAAAAGTATTTTTCGCGAGTACCAGTGATATCAGCCATGTAGAAGTAAAGCTAGCCCGCTCACAAGCTTAGCTGTTTTCTGTACGGTTGTGGTGTCGCTAAGTTCCCGTAGTTATTTTTAGGGGCGAAGCTCCTTAGGGTGTGGGTCTGTCCCTCCTCTGTAGTAGTAGTAGTAGTAGTAGTAGGTAGCCACGTCTACTTTTATGAGAAAAAGAAATTCCGAAAATTGTGTCCGTAGCGGAATCGAACCAGGGACCCCTCGCTTCTGAACGCGTGGCGCTAACCACTACGCCACGAAGCGCACATGGACAGACGCACCACGATGGCAATAAATACCCAACATTAACGAAAGACTGCGCGTTTCTAACGCGTTTGTGCTAGCGCGTTACGGCCCGTGTAAGAAGCTGGTGTAAGACGCTGTGGCCTCTCCGCCTTACCCCCGTATTCATAAACGCTGATGGCGTCGGCAAACGCGGTGCACGTTCCGGCATGTGTAAACGGCTGCGTAAGACGCTGTGGCCTCTTCCCCTTAGAGTACTGCACGTTTCTAACGCGTTTGTGCTAGCGTCCCCTTAAGCGGGAGATGGTGGAATTATAATGAACGGCGCTGTTATAAAATAGGAATGACGTCACATATGGCGCGTGTCATTGATGGAAGTCAATCGTTCGATTTAGTGCGGTGAGACTGGGCGAATTACACGGAAGATTCACGGTTTACCGATGATTCCCTCCGGAGCTTCGCCCACTCATCATCATTCACCCCGTGGATATGCGGTGTTCTTTTTCTCATGAACACCTTGGACCTCCTGGCGCCGGCCGTGCCTTACTCGTCCCATCGGTGGCGTCGAATGAACGAGGGGACGTCCCTTTTGCCAAGCACGCCGACGTCCACGCCAGCGCCTTCGCACCTGATCAACTTAGTTCCCCCTTGTGGTGTCATCGGTTGCCTCAATGGCTGTCATCGGTTCCGCGACCAACCTGCTTAATGAAAGAGATCTCTCGCTGAAGTGTTCATATATAAATAATAACAACAGCTAAAATAAGAACTACGCATAGGCAACTTTTTTTAACTGTAGCACTCATTGCGATCACAGTTACACGTTGACAATATCCAGCACGAGCACAGTACCGTTCGTACGCTACAAGTTTTTCATTGTTCGCAGTTTTATTGTCGTACATTAAGCATAGAAGGCTCAAAGCCGCCGGATCGGTTTATCTAAGTGGGCGTTCCAGTAGCGCACCCAGGATCTCTGCCAGGGGGGGGGGGGTTGATAGTTTGCCAATACCATCTAAACAGCACTAATTTCGATTTCTTCACGGGAAATTGTCAAAAAAATTCGCTTTTTGCGAGTGTGCAGACGATTGCGCGTCTTACATCTTAGTTGCAGTACTGAAATGCATAAGGAAAAAAAAAGGGGTTAGACAAAAGGGGGGGTTAAGTCGGCCTCAGGGAGGGGGGGTGTTACAACCCCCGAATTCCCCCCGTCGGTGCGCCACTGGGGCGTTCTCGCGGAGCGGGGCGAAGCCTCGAGCAGCGGCTGCGAAGTGGGGGAGCGTGACGTCAGCGGCCAACGGCAGCGCGCGGGCCTAGGATGGCGTCGCGTGGTGCAGATGCGCGCCTTGTGTAAAAGAAACGGGAGCAGATGCGCGCCTTGTGTAAAAGGATGACGTCGCGTGGGAAACAAAACATGAAGACGCTGGCTCGCGCTCTCGGCTACTACGCCACATCGGCCTTCTTGTAAATGGCGTTGTGAGTCTTCATACGCGGTGATTCGCATATCGTAAACCACCAGCGTAGTGGTTTCCGCGTTGGAGCTCCAATGCAAACGAAGGTATCTCAGCCGAACACAAAGAATCTCCTTAAGGAAATCGAGGTGTCCCAACAGAACTCCAAAGACGGACCCGTGCTTACGCATTTATAACGAACCTGCAACACATCATACAAAATTTTATTTTAAGAAACAATACAGGCTAGATATACCGGGTGTTCAATATTAAGCTTTATGTTTTTTCTTAAAATTAAGCACTGGGAGGCACGTGAAGACCACCTGCGCAAATAACTTACGTGGCCAGGGGGACACAAAGTGAGATTATAATTATCGCTGTCAGCAGCCGAATTAACTGAAATTGAATAATTAACTTTTTATTGACTGCACTAAGTGTGTATGTTTGTATTCAAAAGTTAGAGGCAGTCATGTTTCTACACAGTTTCACTTCGAAGAATTCTAGCATGTCTGTGCTCCGAGATATCCAACTCCAAATTTTAATTGTCGTTCGCATGAATACGCATGCAAGAGAGTGAGGTATGGCGCAAAGCTCTTGCCTGATGTGACGCGGCTGTTGCGTGCGGCGTTTAGTCTGACAGCGGGGCGGAGGCATTGGCAAAGATAATAACTGTCCCCCTTCCCCTCACAGCTGGCGAAAAAAAGATCGAAGAACCCGTAACCGCTGTCGTAATACGCCACCGCGCAGCCTGTAAAGATGGCGGCAGCGGCCATGCCGAGATAGTAGCGCGAGCGGAGAAGCCGGAGGGCAGTGCGCGTGCGTAATGGTGACTAGACGACCGGGCATGGTCCTTGCCTGGGCTACGCAAATAAAGTGACTGCTTATTTCCAAGTATTGTAAGTTTTATTGAAATCAAGAGCGACAACTGCACCATTAACAACAGAAACCTCTTTAGCTGTGCTAACGATTATTTCATACTGCCGCTTTAAGTTTGGTGTTGTCATGCACAAATCTCATGAAAACACTTCAACCATCAAGATGTCAATGCCCTAAAGATGTTCAAAATGCCTCCCTTCAACAGCAACGCAAAGCATAAACCGCTCTTGCGTCGAATTTGCAGTCGGATATCTCGGAGAACGAACACGCTAGAATAATTCTTCCGACTGATATTGTGTAGAAACACGACTGCCTCTAAGTTTTCAATATAAACATATCCACTCACTGCAGTCGACCAAAAGTAATTGTTCAATTTTAGTTAATTGAGCTGCTGACAGCGATAATTATCATCTCACTTTGTGCCCTCTTGGCCACATAACTTATTTGCACAGGTGGTCTTCGCGTGCCTCCCAGTGCCTAATTTTAAGAAAAGCATAAAGCTTAATTTTGAACACCCTGTATTATCAGGCACATCCGCCAAGCACATGGCTATATTGAGAAAAGTCCTTTTCCTATATGCTCGGAGAAAACGATACCTGGCTTCGCTACAGGTCTTCTTCCTCTTTCTGGGGTTTTACGTGCCAAAACCAGTTCTTATTATGAGGCACGCCGTAGTGGAAGGCTTGTTGCGAATTCGATTGTCCGTGATGTCCACGAAGAGTTCCATGTATGATGCCGTGCCAGGTGCGAAGAGGAGGAGTTATCCAGGGAGATTAAAAAACTGTTTTATATACACTGTACATGGTATATTACAAGATGGGCTCCATGATATTGGAGCCGTCTACGTGCTAACATCTTTGCATGTAGTAGCGTTTACATCTCCGAGCGTTCAACATGGTCGAGCGTGCTCTACATCGTCAAGCGTGCTCTACATGGTCAAGCCTCAAGCGTCCCTCACAACACTCAAGTCCCCTGTTTTATCCCTTTCGTTTCCCTCTTTCACTCGACGAGGGAACACACTGTAGTTCTTTTAGCCAATCAGCATCTTGGATCAGGTGGCCATATCCCGCACGTGATGTGTCGTCGTTTCCCGCCGGGCTCCGCCTCCAATCTTGTTAGGTCGCCCCCGAACACAGGCAGCGGTTGACACCTTGGGAACCGAACGTTGATGTCGTTCCCCCGGGATTGCCAGACACGGGCCCCTTTCAAGATTCGCCTCTCCATAGCGGTCAGTTCGCGGAACCAGGTAGGGCGGTGGCTGTCTCGAAAGGCAGCAGTCGGCGTTGCGTGGTCGTGGTTCGGGCGGCGCTGGTAATTTACGGGACCGCACCAAGGGGCGACGCTGCCGTTTAGCCACGCATGAGGTAGCCCGGAGACCAACTGCTAATCCCTCAGTCCCAGGTGACAATTCTCGGCCGCGAGAAAGGGCACCATGTTGGCGCGTCTGAGTCGGCGCCGCCCTCCTTCGTCCCGAGGGACCGCCAGACACAACAGGCTCCAGATTAATTTTGACCACCTGGGGTTCTTTAACGTGCACTACAACACAAGCACACAGGCGTTTTTGCATTTCGTTTCCATCGAAATGCGGCCACCGCGGCCGGGATTCAATCCCGCAATCTCGTGCTCAGCAGCCCAACGCCTGAGCTGACTGAGCCACCACGGTGAGCTACAGGTGTTGCTCTTGCCGTATAAAACGTGGGTTTATCGTGAGCAGAAACGGTGAATTTCGGTAAATGAGAAAGGCAACTATCATCATCATCATCATCCTTGAAAGAAGCTGACCCCCCCCCCCCCCCCCTTCAGAAAAAACCTGGATCCGCCCCTGAGTGCCCATATTAGTTGGAGTTGCTGAGTTGCGTTGTTTTTTCTGTGGACGTCGTCGCATGGTTTTTTTTCCTTCAGTGTCTTTTTTCCCGCACATAACCTGCACGAGATTAGTATGCCTTGCAGTAACTGAGCCCTGCCGCGGCATCGACAAAACCACTGTTAGGCGCCTGGGTGCCAAACAGGCTATGTTTATGTGAAGGATGGGCCGAAATTCTCCTTGTTTGGCGTCCTGAAGGATAAAAATAGACGGAAAGAGTGGGAAAAGAACCTCCATAGAACCTCCCCTGGACGACACGAGCGCAGTATGCGAGCTCCATTTCGAGCCACGTTTTGTGCTCAACTCGATCGCAGTTCCTGATCACTGTGAATTGTTTTTCTTTTTATGGTCTAGTTAGGTCAGTTAGCGAAGGAAACTGCGAGGAATGTACACTGGCCTCCTTACTGGAAGTTGACTCGCTCGAAGCATCAGGTGACATAAATGAGTGCCGTCAAACTGCTGCTAGCGCTACTGCCACAGAGGCCACACGAACGTGGTACCCCACCATTGCACGGGCCTGCGGTTTTCAAACGACCATAACCAGCACGTGTGTCACATGTAAGAGGCCGCCTGTGGCGCGAAAAAGAAGAGGAGCACGCGATGCCCGGTGTTCCGAACGGCGCGAGCGCGCGAGGCGCACGAACCGAGGCATAGTCGAGGGATGAACGGCGCTGTCCGTTGAGTTTCAACGTGGCACCGGGTCAGGAAGGTCGCATCTCCAGCTATGTTCTGGCGACGGGAGACTTGGGGGTCTGGTTGAGTCCGCGACGCTGGCCGTCCAAGGTGTGGCCGTCGACCTCGGCAAGTACGGGCGAGGCTCCTGGACGGGCTGCAGCTTCTCACGGCAGGACCAGGCACCCCAGAGAGGATCCCCCTTCTGCGGCAGACCGGCACGTTCGAATCTCCTCGGGACGACACGTCGGCACTCCTGAAGAAGTTGCGACGCATCCCGACGCTAGGCCTAGGCAGGTGGGCCTAAGCAACGCCGAGCGCCATCGCTGACGAGCTGACGAGCTCATCACCGACGAGCCAACGAGCTCACCGCCGACAAAAGAGACAACGCGAGGCGTCGGCACCTACGGCATTCTCAACGCTTCGGACGAGCCCGACACGGACGCGAAGAGAACTTCAAGACGACGATTGAGACGATCCCGTTTCCGATTTACGACGCAGTTAGGCCGGGGCCAAGGTGGCCAGACTTTGGCGAGAAAAGCTAAGACTGACCGAGAGACTTTAAGGCGGAGCTAGGCTCCGGAAATGAGATAGTCGTTTTCTAGTAGTGTTATATTTAGAGATTTGGAAGTTCTTTTAAGTAAGCTTTTTCGCTGAGTTATGTCTAGTTTTGCGTGCCTTTAGTTGTTTAGTTGTGGTTTTAGTGTTGTGTGTCGCGTGTGTTCACCTTCCCTGTACATATTAAATCCTCGTTTGCTGTGCCGCCAGTCGTGTCTCTCCTCCATCGAGAGTAGCGCATGCACGCAACTCTCCACACTCCCAAGTAAAGGTGACAACGTGGCCAGAAGCGACTCGAGGCTCACTTACCACATTGTGGGCTATGTTGCGCGGAAGTGTATTGTCAATTCCAACACAAAATGCCAAGAATGCATAAAGCTGCTCACTATGACGCCACCAGGCGAAAGTTTTCAATTTGCCCGGCTAACAAACTTCTGGGCCGAGGAGGCCTCCTTTATCTCTCCAGTAAGCTGTACGGCTTTGTGAAAATTTCAGAGGATATTTTCACAGAATGCTTCTCTCAGAGTGAGCTACACTCTGACAGCGTTATGGATATGCTGGAAGTTGCTAAGAGTAAGCTTTCCCTCGAAGTTGGCTGCATGCAATGTGCACGCTCTTAGCCCCACAGCTAAAATAATTAGTTTTTACATTGTCACACGTCTGCATTTTTATGTGAAAGGAATTAACTGCATGTGACAAGGCAGGAAAGCGGCAGAGGGCCAAGCAGCTGAAGTTGAGCCGTTGCACATGAGTTGAAGTGCATGAAACAATGGCTTGCTGTACTTCTTGCAAATAAAAACTTTGTGTCAGCAACAGCCCTGTTAAGTTCACTTTGCTTACCCTTATATAACTGCACATAAGCATAGGCCGGAGCCTTTGTCAAGTGAACTAGTTTTCACTTTTTGTTCAGGCCTCCCTCCATTTCTTTATGAAAAAAAAACTGATTTGATTTAACAAATGTGTGCCGGCGTAATGATGGTTAATAATAAACGCAGAAGGCTACTGTGAAGCATGGAACAACTAAAGTGGAAGAATAAAATATTTAAGCCATATATACATATTCATTTTGGCTAAGCAAAGGCACAAACTTGGTTAGCATGCCTGATTTTTTTTTTTTTTTTTGAGCCCAGCTGGGAAGTATGCACGCACTGTTTTTTGTCTGACAAAATTTTACATTAGGTCGACACTCCATGAAACCATTTTCAAATTTTTTTTACGATTGCCCGATAATTCGGAAAATTCGAAGGCCCCTTCCGCATAAGCAACATCCGTCAGCGACGACCTCTTTTCACAAAAGGTCTGAGTTAGGACAGGCAGCAAATTGCCCAAGAGTTGCCGTCTTCCTTTTCCACAAGGTACTATTATGGCAAATATCATGCGGCCTAAACAAATATAGTGCTTGCTAAAGATATGTAGAGACTGTCAAGTATGCCAAAATTAAAAACCAATAAGAGTGTGAACTGCTTCGAACTGAAACCGACAGAAACGCAAGGAAAATCAAAGCTTCTGCAAGCAAAGGTTCCATTGAAGTTGCCAGTGGCGCCACCTCTTGGATGCGACGCTGACTGCGTCAGAGGAGCGGCAGAGTAAGCCCACTGCCCCCTTCTAGTACACTGTAGCTCCGACCTCCGTACGAAGTTTCCGGCGCTCGCCGCTAGGTGTCGCATAAATGGATGGAGTCGCCAATACGGTGGCGCCCTCTAGATTTAAAATGGGAGTCTTAAAGGCTATGCTTTTGCTGGTTGAATGAGCCGGACACTAGTACACTGTACCGCAGCGCAGCAACGCCAGTACAATGGCTAGATGGGTAGGTGTGCCGACCGGCGCCTCTGGAGCGTAGTTCACCGCTTCTCCGCGTCATGACGCAAAATTGGCGCTGCGGTCAGTAGAACGGTTCCGAAGCGCGCGTCGTCTGCTACAGGGGGCTGGCAAACTGGCGGCGAGCAAAAAAATAAAAAATAAAGCCCGTATTGGAATAGTTGTATGTCGTCTGTTTGTGTCAGTTTCAAAGGTGAAGAGCTCCGCATCTCTCGTACTGTTTGTAAGTTCCTAAGCGATGTGGAATGTTCCAGGTCGGAAAAATGACCGGCGAGATTAGCGGCGGCGTTGCTCCACCAATCAAGACCACCAAGGAGACCTACTGCTTCGCTCCGAACTGCAAGTCGGGCTCTAAATTTGTGGCAAAGACAGCGGAATTGTTCCACTGTCTGACAGCGGAAATGTTCACCCCGAGCTGCTCAGTAGCTTGCTCAGTATCGGTACGGTGGCTAGATTGTATCGGCGACGTTAATGAGCAAGCGGTACACAGAAAAGCGTACGTCCATGAGCTCCTCGACGTTGGAAACTTTCAAGCCGCACATGAGGTGCTCAGCGCCTGCGACATCGAGCACCACTGCGCTGCTACAGGGAAAAGAAACGTGATTCTAGGCTGATATTCTATATAGCAGGCTATGTAGCAAGGAAGTTCCTGCAAAGAACCAAGTGCTCCGATTGCTCAGGGACATTACTAAATTCAACAGAATGAGTAGGTCAGGGCTGTTGCTCCCTTCTGAAGCACTAAAAAAACTGGTAGCATCGCTCGAAGACGTCTTCAAGCTGTGCTTCAGTTTAAATGAGTTACGAAGGAACAGTACGTGTATCGCCGACTTCGCATCCTTTCTGCAGCTGAATCCCCCGAATTTGATCGGCTGTAAGCGGCACAAGAAAGAGCTCACAAACGATCCCAGTGAACCATTAATGTACCATAGATGTCCATAGAACATCATGTTTGAGACATTGCACACATCCTATAGATATCTATATTTCTCCAAACAACATTACAAATACGTACCATGGATAATCTAAGTCCCATCCAGATCACGTTGCTGTAACGTTGAAAGGATGTCGCAGCTGGACATAAGTAACCTCTAATAGATGTTCTTTTTGGGGATGCAGGAGGTCCATAGAACATCTAGGGGATCTTTCTTGTTGACGCTATAATGAGCTGCATACCTGCAAGTGCCACAGCAGATGTACTATAGAATACAAATGAAATGCGAACAGCAGAGTGTGTGGCCAAAGCGTATATACCCAAGTAACCACGGACATCCGGGCAACGTCCGACGGACGTCCATTTTGGATATTCCGGACGTCCGTGGGATATCCGTGAATGTCCAGTGTACGTCCGAGGGACGTCCCTGGGAAATCCAAAGGTAACCGCTTTGGTCGTCCGTAGGACATCCGACATGGATATCCAACACGGATATTCACAGGACCTTCAAGGTATATATAGATTTGTGTGCGCACACCTTGAAGCATGAATAGTGGAATGCATTCAAGGACCTATGCACTGGTCGGGTGCTTCAATGCATTTCACTGTCACTGCTCTGCCGTAACTAAACGTAAAAAATAGGCCCACACAAGCTTCAAAACACAATAAATATTTTATTGCTAGCTTAAACATAAGTCCAAAATGCACACATGAATAATGTTCATAACAACAAATATACTCGCCGATAAAAAAGAAAATTGACAGATCCAGATATCATGACTGAAGCTAGGACAGCGCGAATACATACAAAATCAATAGAAACTCCTTTCAGCATGTTAAGCAGAGTAACAAATATGGGAAAGACAACACCATTAAATGAGGTGTCGTTCGATTATCACATTTACTTATTTGTACTGTCAAACCCTACGACGATTCATTACAGGCACAAGCTTTAGAATAAAGAACAGTTACAAGCAAGAATATACGTGTGGCAGAAACCAGAAAACGGCAGCACAGTACATAGTGTGCGCCTACCTCCTGCTCGTCGTGCGGGACCCTGGCCGGCACACGCGTGTCACATTGCTCCCAAGCAGGGAGCGGCTTCCCGCTGGCCGACGCGCGCCGTCGCGCACTTTCACACCTGCACATTCAGTTGCGCGGTACCGACCGGCGAACACCACGTTTGCACTGCTAGGAAATAAACAGTTGTTTCTTTACGAAGATGTGCTGACTTGCTACTCGGGCCGTTGACTGCTGGCTGCCGGTGCGAGATCCGAAGTCCTCAAATACAGCATTTGTGTGCAGTGGCGCTTTCTTTCGCGTGTACGGCTTTTCACTCACTTTAGGGCTTGATGGCACCTGCAAACAAAACACATTCCGTTATTGTAATGGCTAAAATAGAGATCGATGTAGCCGTCATACCTCAATAGCTGAGCAGGCGACTTCGGCAGGCAGTGAAGATGGCAAACGAACCGACAGTTGACCGGCCGCATGGGCACTTCGCCGCCATTGAAATGATGGCTTTACCTCGGATTGGATTCGGTTGGATCGCAACACGACACTGAATCGTCGCACAGCGTGCTTTGCCATGAGTTTTTGACACATCAACGTCAATATAGTTTCTTGAAACATTATTATTAATATATAAAATTAGACAGTGGAACAATTACTTGTTTTAAGAATAAGTGGTGTCGTAAAACTAAACATTTTGGACGTGTTTCCAACTTCCAATGAATTCAATTAGCGAAAGCGTAGTAAACGTATAGCCTTAGAGATTGGCAACTGCTACATGGCGCCTGTTTTATTTTTTGCTTCTGTAATCATTCATGCAGCCAGCGAAAACATAGCCTTTGAGATCTGTTAGGCGGCTGAGATTAAGGTTGCGAGTTGAATTCAGGTCGTGGCGGCTGCATTTCGATAAGGGAGAAATGCAAAAACGCTTGTGTACTTCGATACAGGTGCATGCTAAGGAACCCCCAGGTGATCAACATTATTAGATCATGGTCCTGGCAAAATAAATTCGAGAATTTTTCCCAGTTACAAGTTGGAGGGCGGGGCTCATAATCGGCCTTTCCGCAATGATGGATAGTTTTAGTACACTCGCTCCATGTTACGTAATTAGTGATTTCTAGTGGGCGATTCAATGTTCTGCAAGTTTTCCATAAACATAATTTTAAATGTTACTGTACTCATGATCTAGGCATGTAATATAATAATGCCAATTGCTGTATACGGAGAAAAATTGCGCAATTTTCATGCTAGAGTGGGTTTGTCCAAATATTAAATTTTCATAATTGTCATCTTAAGTTGCAAGGATAGGTCAGTTACTCGTTTTGCCTTGCAAAAAGAACTCCAAGCATCCGATAGAGTGCAGAAACATGCAAATATTAATTACAAACCTATACAATTTCCAACCATAATTTTTCATATTAGGACATCGATCCATCCATGTCCTAACTTATGTATGTCCTAGGCATGCACATTTATGTACAGCCACTGGACGATCAAAATCGGATGTCCTCTGGACATCCGAACGGGATATGGACATTCCTTGTACGTCCTATGGACGTCCGTGCTGGATATCCTGATGGATGGACATTCGGACTTGTGGCGGACGTCCCACGGATATCCGTGGTTACTTGGGTAACTAACAGCACAGTGTGCGGCGGCGGCCAGCCAATTGTACACATGCATGTGGTTTCGATGCGGAGTGCAGGGCTGCTTGTCCTAGTGCGTATTACGGCACCTGTATTTTTTTAAGTTTGTATTTTCACCCCGCCATTGCAGTGTCATTCCTACTTTTAAGGTGGCTAGCACTGTTGGTGCGCATCCAATGCAATACATTTTTCGTGCTATTCAAATTACGATTAGACACTGGCAGCTTTGATGGTGGTAACAAAAGCAAAGCAATGCACGTTAGCAAGCTGGGTGCATGCCAGCTATATTGCACTACAGATGTAGCGATGGTGCTAGTCACCATAACACTGTACTGCCTGGTGGGTATGGCACTGCCGAGGAGAGATGAGAAAACAACTTTCGGGCAAAATACGGGTGACGTTTATCGCAATAGGGCGAGCAGCGCTCCACTCTTCCTCTAGAACTACATCCCGACGCACCTGCACAACGACTGGCCGACGACATGCACCGTATGCCTTTAGTTATACTTCGGCCACAGGCTCCGCTGTTCGCATTTAATTTGTCCTCGATGGTACATCTGTTGAGGCACACTAATAGCACAGTTACCCCCATTGTCGGCATGTAGCTGGTTACTTTCCATGAAATGTTTTGTTAACGTGTGAATGTGAAAATATAAATTGCAACACTTATTAAGGTGAAATCCTTAGATGGTTCAATGGTCGAAAAATCCGATGTCCAGCGTTGCAGCACCAAAATTCAATGGCACCAAAATTGGGGATTGAACCTTCGACCTTTGGTGTTAATTAGGTCGAAGCGAATTAAGACATAGTTCATTAAGATAGAGTTAATTGAGGCACTCTAACCCACGGCCTTTGTTGGCAGTCGAAACCACTTGGAGATAGGGGCGGACCGACCACATCTCCAAATTATCTCCAAGTTGGATTCCAACTGACATGGTGAAGGTAGAGTCGAACCCACTACCTTGGGTGCTCATTAGAGCGAAGTTACTTAAGGCAAGTTAATTACGGCAGAGTTAATTAAGGCACTTGAACTCTCGACCTTTGGTGGAAGTCGAACCCACGACTTTTGGTGTTAATTAAGACTAAGTTAATTAAGATACAATTAAGGCACTCAAATCCTCGACCTTTGGTGGGAGTAGAGCCCGCAACCATTGGTGTTAATTATGACGAAGCTAATTAAGGCACTCGAGCCCACAACTTTGGTAGGTGAAAACAATAAATATAACGCATGCGAATGAGAATGACAAATAATTTAATTAATGCTTCGTGAGTGGGCAGGCTTCTGCCTTCATCCTCTTCGGTGGTCGCTAAAGTGACTATCAACATTTATATATAGTTCTAGCGCTCATCAAAATCCGAAAACTGTGCTAACAAAATCGTAAATCTGCATTTTGATCATTATGCATCATTACAAATCCTGCAATGGATAAATGAAAAATAGTGAGTTCAATAAGCACTAGGTAAAGCACACCAGTGAAACTCGCAATGTCATACCAATGTTACTTTTTATTTATACAACTGATAAAGCTTTATTACAAAAATGATCGGCCCCCAGCCACGCACATGTATGAAATTATTCATTACATGTTCTCGCTGTATAGAAACAGGTTAAACGCGGATCTAAAAAAAACGTAATCAAAAACAGATTCTTGAAAATTAAACTTCATTAAAACACAAGTAATGAGTAGGCACAAAATGACTAGTAGGCACAGTGCCACAATTATAATTAAAAAGAATAAAACTGAGTAGTAAGAGGTGGTATCACATACTAATTAATGACCAAAAGTGCATGGCCTGCTTGCCAGCACCTGCTTCTGGGGCCACCGGATTCAAAATAGAAAGCCAGTACTTCCTAGCTGCATTGAAAAATATATGGTAAAATAAATTCCACGCAAGCAGAATCCAGAGATGGAATGTTCATCTTCATAGGCAACTTGGTCAGGCAGCTTCTCAGATCACAAAAGAGCCAATAACATAATGCTGCCAGAGACTTAGAGATAGGCATTGCAAATGAGAAATATCCCTGACACTTGAAGAGGAACTATGGAAACCAAGCGATACAAACATGTGCGAAAATTAACCATCAAAACATTGCCTCCAGAACATTCCCGTAAGCGCTCCGCAAGGCGAACAAACGTACCACAAATAGCAGTCAGAAGCACAGCTCTAAATTTCAGCACGCAACTGTACAGTTCTGCCTAGTATATACGTACTTGGGCCATGGTCAACCGCCCAAAAGTCGAAAAGACAAATAAAGCACACGCTGCTCGCGCCCGGAACATTGCTGCGCACTTGCATCGAGGTACAGTGACTAGAATGGGGAAGTGTGACGACCGGCGAGCGGCTCATATGGGAGGCGCTGAAGCCGGAGAAGAGGGAACCGCGTGGGGGCGCTCGCTCCCGCATTCACGTCGCTGAAGCTCCGCCGCGCCGAAAAGCTCGCCGTTTCTTTTTGGTGAATGCCACGTGCGTACAGTTCTTTTTACGGTTCTGCGCGCAAGTTTGACCCCCGTCGTGTGTAGTCATGCTGTAGTCATGCCAAGGAGGCAGAGTCATTGTTTTGTGCCTGGGTGTACGACAGGCTATAAGTCTAACAAGAATAAACTGGCCTTGTTTGGTGTACCGAAGGACCAAACCTTGCTCGCACAGTGGCAACGCGCTGTTCCTCGCGCCGACAAGAAACTGGAAGAAAATTGTGCAGTGTGCGAACTCCACTTCGACGATAGGTTCATTTCTAGATATTTTGAGCACACAGTGAATGGTGAGCTCATCCGCATTGACAGAACCAGGCCTGTGCTGCTTCCGGGAGCGGTTCCTACTCGGTTCCCGAACCTACCTGCCTATTGCTCAAAGAGGCTGCCACCGGAGAGAAAGCGCCCCACAAGGACTGAACAGCATGCCCCACCGAGGAAGAAGCGTGCACAAGAGACAACCACATCAGTAAGTGCTGAGAACGCGATCGACAGTGTTGACATCAACAGCGATTCATGCATGCCGTTTGAGAACTTCGCCTTACCGTCGCCCTCGTGGGGGAAACATACGTTCAGTGTATCTCCTCTGATTGTTGGTTACAGCGTGTGTGAACCGGGAAAAGACAAGAGCATCTTGTTCGCCAGGAAGTTGGTTGTTTTCACACAAGAAGAAAACGGAGTGAAGCAAGAAGTGTTTGTGAAAGGAATACAGATACTGCACGATGTGTGTGACGACCCTGCCTCACTGTTAGGGCAGGTAGACGCTCTAAGCGTGTGCTCAGGGGCTGGAACTGTTGAAGAATTTCCGTTTGCTATCGGAAACAAGAGGTACCTTGTCACTGGTACCGAAATATCCAGTTCAAAATGTCATGGAACCGCACAAGAGAAAAAACAATGCGTTTCTTGTAAACTTCTCAGGAAAGGCCTCCTCAATCAAAGATCTTCGCGGAAACAACGCAGTCGGACTCAAGCTGTTCGTCTATCATTAAGGAGGAGGACACAAACACAAGCTCTTAAACGATTAAGGGCTAAGCTTTCGCGGTATGAAGATAATATGCAGAAACTGAAGCAGCAAAGTGAGGAGCTCGAAGAAAACGTCCTTGAAAACCGACTAAAAGATCTCAGGCCCAAGCAAAGGCTTGCTATCATGCAATGTTTTCAGGGTGCACGACGTAAGTCGGCAAAGGGAATGAAGTACAACCCAGAGTGGCTATTGGAATGCATGATAATGCGAATGAAGAGCCCTAGGCTGTATGAACACGTGAGACGGGAGGGCATACTGCTGCTGCCGAGTCGCTCGTGCCTGAAAGTATACATGCGCAAGTATAAGAGCGGCTTTGGCTTTAATTCCATGGTGTTAGCAGGGATTGCCGAGAAAACGAAATCAATGGATGAATTCAAAGGACACGGTGGCCTCATAATAGACGAAATGAAGTTGTCAGAGTGCTTGAGTGTTGGTACCGCAGGAAAGGTAGAAGGATTTGTAGATTTGGGAGCGTTCACACCTGACAGCGAAAAGCACATTCCATGTGATCATGGCATGGTCATTTTGTTTCAACCGTTGACAGGCTCCTGGCATCAAATACTGGGAGTTTTTGCTTCCAGAGGAAATGTAAAAGCTGCACTGCTTTCAAGGATTGTTGTGGAAGCCGTGCTGCTTACAGAGAAAGCAGGCCTCAAAGTGGATTTTATAACGTCGGATGGAGCATCATGGAATCGGTCCATGTGGCGTAGGTTTGGTATATCGGGGTCTTCAACAGCCATAAAGTCTTCTGTGCCGCATCCTGTCGAGGAAGGCCGGCGCCTTTTCTTTATATCAGACTTCCCACATTTAATGAAGTGTGTTAGGAATGGCTTTATAAAAGCCCCTTACAAAACCCCAGATGGTGCTGTGTACATGGAGCATATCAAAGGGGCGTATGATGAAGATAAATGCGCCGTCACACTAAAAGTGATGCCTAAAATCACCGCTTCCCATGTGAACCCAAACAACTTCGAGAAGATGAAGGTAAACTTAGCCTTCCATTTGTTCAGTGCTGAAGTACTACGTGGCCTATTTTTTTATAAGAATGAAGTGTCTAGGCGTTGGGGCAACCCAGCTCCAACACAGGCGTTTGTGCACAGGATGGTAAAGCTAATCGAAGCAATGACGGCACGTATTCCATCGCAAGGACTGAAGATAGATTCTCCTCAAGAAACGAACATAAAAGAGTTCCTAGAATACCTCAACAAGTGGGAAACTTCCTTAGAGCCATCCAAAATTGGATTCATTTCAGGAAGCACCGCCGAGGGACTGAGAGTTACTCTGCATGCTACCCTTGGCCTACTGAGGTATGCGAGTGAAAAGCTGAACTTCAAGTTCATCCTCACAAGCCGTCTAAGCCAAGACTGCATTGAAAAGTTATTTGGTGTCATTCGCCAGTTTTCAGGGTGCAACGATCACCCTACGGCAACGCAGTTTTTGATAACGGTCAACTGCCTAAGCTTTTATGATTTGGTGAAGGCCCCAAACAGTGGAAACTGTTCAGGAGGTTCACTGACCTCTCTCCTTGGAGATGGCAGTAGTGCCAAGCCAGTGGACTCGCTGATTAACAATAGACGAGTTGCATAAATGCCAGCAACACTGTAAAAAGCTCTGGAGTGTTCAAGCAACACTGTGCAGCGCCGCCATCGTGCATGAAAACACTACACAAAACGCAGTGCACATGCGAATGCGATAGGGATAGACAAGTTTTATCTTGACGTGAACAATCGTCTGCGCAGCATTTTGTGTTCCGTGTTTGTGCAATCACTCCCAACGATGTCGCACCATTCAGGGAAGGTAATTTTCCCCATCACTGGATGGAAGAACGACCTCGCCGTCTTACCTCCGCTGTCAGATCGCAGCGTACATGAATTTTATGCAGGACGATCGGGAACGAAACGAAGCTACGAACGAAGCTACAACTTTCACGTGGAATCGTACGTCAACGTATGTGCCCTGAAGACCAATGTCACCCAAAGCAGGTAAATATTTGTGCAACTGTATCGCATGTAAACGGGCGATAGTCGCAACCGTTGAACTTCTGTGATAAAAGCGCTTTGTTGTTGTGTGAATGTTAAGAAATCATCATGACTTTATTTAAGCTTAGGTTTAAGAAAACAAATTATAGATGAGCTGGTGATATAGTTGATTCTCTTGTCTGAAGTCATGGATGGAGGAGCTTAGCATTCTTTATTTATTTCCAGCGCCGGGCTCACCTTTTTGAAGGCGCCATGCTACCGAAGCAAAAAAAAAGAACGCGCCACCGTATTCCGTGATGATAGCATTGGACACGACACGCATCATCGATGGAAGCTGCGACTGCCCGGCAGGAAAGCTCGCCTGCAACCACATGATCGCTGTTTTGAGGACTGTCATGCTCCTACAGTCAAAGGGTTTCTCCGAGGCGCCGGACCAGCTCTCGTGCACGGATTTACCTCAGCAATGGAGGATTCCCCGCAGAAGCGCGATCAGAGGATGCCCGCTTCAATCCGTGGACTGGCGCAAAGTGAAAGAAGGCGGGACTAGTGCGCCAAAGTTTGCTTTGCCGAAGGAGCGCCGTGTACGCCGTAGAAATCGGCAGGAGCAAGAAGAGGCGAAGCAAAAGTTTGCTCAAGAGCTGCTTTCGTTTGACCCCGATAATGACTTCGCGAAAGCGCTCCTCCTAACCGACGAAGGCGAGACCGTGCAGTCCAGGTTCGGGCTGGTGTCCTCATTGGCGCCACAGAGCTACCAGCAGTCCCTGCTGCCACACGGTTTCACCGTTTTTCTTTCTGGCTTACAACCAGCAAACGAAGAAGATCCTTGGGAAAGCATCCCGACTCTGACTTTCTTCGAAAGCAGCACAGCCTGGAATCCTCCAGCACACCTTGGGACAAACAGTGTTGTGCAGGTCAGAGGATGGTCAATGTTCCTTGCAAGGAATTACTATGAATCTCTATTTGTTGTGTGTGGGTGCCAAACCCTTGTGTGAATTATATTTAGCCATGGTTTCGATGCTATAGGCTGAGTCATCACATTTAATATTTTAATTGCCTTTGACCCCCGTTTGGTAGCACATAGATGTGCACATTCATATAGTTCCCGTCACTAGGTCGTATCGGACAGATGTAATATTTTGTATCTTTAGCAACCCCACAAATATTAAGATGTAAATCTTTTTATCCGTCAGGCCTTTGTGTGCACTGAGTGTGAGAAACATGCAATGTTTTTAATTTTCACATCTGTCTGGCATTTATTTCATGCATCAGGAGATATGTATGACACCAGTGGCAGCTGAAGCACTTGAAAAGGACAGCCGCCAGCAGGCAAAAAGTGCAACATGGCATCAGGAACGCCGGCTTCGTGTCACCTCCTCCAACTTTGGTGTGGTCCTGAATAGGAAGGAGTGGACAGTAAAGGGCCTGCAAAACCTCACAGCTGCCAGAGACCTTTCTAGAGTTGCTGCAGTCAAGTTAGTATTTTCTTTTCATCCTTTTAAATGCATGAACTAAGTATATATACCACAGAGTGGCATTAGCATATCCAAAAATTGTAATAGACATTGTGCAGTAACTAACATTGCACTCAGTTTATTTCCGTTACATTTTTCCAGTTACGGCATCAAGATGGAACCGCTAGCTGCTCAACGCTACGAGGATGCTCTACGCCGTCTGGGCCACGCTCCTACAGTTAGTACCTGTGGATTGCTGGTTAACCCAGCCTTTCCTTGGTTGGGTGCGTCGCCCGACAGGATTGTGTACGACCCCACAGAACAATCCTATGGTGTAGTAGAGATCAAGTGTCCCTACTCTCTACGTGACCACAAGGCGTCTGCCCTTCTAAACACTGATTTCTGTTGCATAATCAGGGATGGTGTACCAGAGCTTAAGAGGGACCACCAGTATTATCATCAACTGCTTGGGCAGATGGGTGTATCACAGTTGCGCTGGGGTGACTTTGTGGTATATGGAGGAGATTTTCTTTTGATCGAACGAATAAGATTTAATGAGAATGAATGGAAAAGTGCCAGAGAGGTGCTCGACAACTTTTACATGGACACACTGCTGCCATATCTGTCAAGCACTGTAATCTGATACAGTAAACAACGCAAGAATGGCATGTCAAAAAGACAAGTAGGGCTGCAAACATTTTATTGCACAGAAGATGGCAGCATCACGAGGTAGTGAGGATTGACAACATATGACTAGAAAATAAGGCGTCTTTAAGGAACACTGTGGACAGATCAGTTTGTATCTTCTTTCAGAAGTGATGGCTGGAAGTTTGTCAGGAAGGCACACACGGCCCACATCTGATTCGCTAAGGGTACAAGGGAGATTGGAATCGAGCGGTCAAAAATGTGATATCCCTTGATTTTCTTGATCTTCCTTTCCACATGTATCCTGATTGCTGCGATTTCCTGAGTCTCCTCCACTTCTGTGGGAGTAAATTGCCCATGCATGAGGAAGGGTGGAATGTTCAGCATTACTTTCTTGCTTTGCAGCAGGTCTTTTATTTTAAATCCCTTGTCAGCCATGGCTGAGTCACCTGTGTCAAACTTCAGGTCTAAAAATCCACTCTTCTCCACACACTCTCTGTCAGACGTACACCCAGTAAATAGTTCCGAAACAAAAGTAAGTACTCCATGAGGGGAGATGCCTACGAGGGCTTTGAACGTATGGGTAGACTTGTATGAGGAATAGACTTGTGATTGCGTCACAAAAGATGTTGGCACATCACATCTAATCTCAGTGGCATCCAAGATGACACGTGTTGATGGATATTTCTCCTTGAAAGCAGATGGCATGGCAGCATCAATAGCTTGTCGTGATATCCATGTTGTCGTTTCTGTTACTTGCAAATAGATATAGTCGAGCACTGCAGAAAAAATTCTTGACACCGTGCTGATAGAGACGTTGAACAAGTGGCCGATGTGTCTGTGAAATAAGCCAACTCGAAGTTTAACAAGCACAAGAAAGAGTTGGTTCTCTACACCAATCTTGTGTCGCCGACCTCTATATTCAACATTTCGTAGCCCACTCCTCGTACGCTTGCGTGCAATGTTTTCACCATTTTCTCCAAAGTCGAGGAGATGCATGAGAGCACAGAAGTGCTTGTAGCTGGGCAGTCCAGTGTAAAACTCAATGTCATCAGTGTTGTCCTTGAATCTTTCAATTCCAAATGGAGGCAATTCTTCCAGCTTCTCAATATTTTTCTGTGCAGTGACAAGCTCCGTACGAAGCAGCTTTAATTCATTATTTTGCGCCTTCATTTGCAGCTTCAGGCGCTGATTTTCTGCTTCAGTTGCTTTGCTTGCAACGAGTTTATTTTGTAGGAGAGCAATAGTTTCTCCTAAAGAACTTACTTGCAGCTTCAGGTGTTTATTTTCAGCCTGTGTATCTGCTTCGCTTGCTTTGCTTGCAGCCAGCTCCTGCTCTAGGGCAGAAATATTTTCTCTGCATGCACAAATACTTCCAGAGGCTGGTTCTTCTGGTGACTGTTGCTGTTTGTCAGGAAGCAAAGTGGAGCCCGTATCTTCAACATTGACATCAGTGCCTTCACTATTTTTGTTGCATCTATCTGCTGAGTTTTCCTTGTCATCTGCTCGGTTATCGTTACGGGTGTCTACCTTTTGTCCTGTAGTGGGAAGCCCTTGAGCCTTACCATTACACTTCCTTTTAGATGATGCAACTTTCTGAAGTGGTGCCCGTTGAGCGGGTGGTTTCCTCGGCGGCTTTGGCTGCTTGAATAAAAATGTGGATGGCACAGCAGACTGGTGTAAGTGTCGGTAACCATTAGCAACGTTAGCAACAAAGTCACTCTCAAGAAAGTGGAGAGAGCAGACCCTGGTGGCCTTCGAAACTGTGAAGAGTGGGCCTTCGTCTCGCCTGATGGCTGCAATCCACTTTTTGTATATGTCCTGGTCTCTTGGGAATCTGTGGTATGACACCTGTGAATAAAAGTCAATATTCAGAATGTTTTCTGTCTTGATTGGGACATATCTAAACAATGCTCTCCTAAAACAAGAAATTGACGATGCTATGCAAGACAGTTATGGTTTCGAACACTCGACAAATCTGCGCAACCGCGGTGTACGCACATGGCTGCACCGTTGCGAATTTCTCGATTTCAGGTGCTTATATGCGCAGGGCTTTACGACAACAGACCGGATTTTTTTTTCGATGAAGGCAGATACAGTAACTTTATAGCAAAATAAAACACGAAAAGCCGTTTTGACATGCATACAGGGCTCGACTATAAGTGCGTGTGCACAGTAATGCAGCCGTCAGGCGAAATGCACGGTATGTCTGACATTGTCGGTCCACACACACATAGCCGTCTTACTTGACCACATCACACGACACAAGTACTGCCTGCGAACAACGCGAACCGGATGTGTTTCGCCGCCAACATAAACGGCGAAGACGGTGCTTCGACGTAAACATTCGCAGAGCTGTGACAAACCACAAATGGCCTCCGCCCTTAAAGAATGGTAGTATGCGCGCACAGCACGGTCTAAAAACGTTCCTTTTACAGTGTAACACAACGATATAGCCCTTTGCTTAGGGAGACGAGTGGTCAAAACCATGTAACGGCGTCTGGTAAACATCGTGCCGCATCCCACAAACCGCAAATGGTTTCAGGTTTTTAAAGGCATTTACCTATTAATTTCATCGCTAAAGCGTATCGAGATCACTTATATATGAATTAAGTCACATATCTAGCGATATAAATAAGTAAAAACATGCTTAATGACAAAAACAAGCCACTGCCTGACAAGCGCACGACGGAGATGCGATGCAGCAAGAAGGAACTTACTTTTTGTCCAGACTTGTCAAAGCCACCAAATTGCGTGCACAGTGGCACACAGCAGTTAACTGGCATGGCACCAGTTCACAGTCGCCCCACAACAGCACGAAAAAGGATGAGTTCGCCACAAACGTCGATTCAGTACGCCAAGCCGGTATCACGCGCGTACCAAACGGGCGAAACGCCCACGACTATTCATGCACAATGGCGGCCGCTGGCTACTTCCTGTACACAAATACAGATGGCGCTGCAACGAATCTTGTTTTGCAACTCGTCTATGGCAAGCTCGAAGAAGCTTCTGGAGTATTGGAAAAGTCGGCGCTTGATCCTGATCATGTGTATGCTGCGAAGAATAGCGATGTTTATTACATTACTTGTTTATTACATAGCCGGGTATGTCGCTAGGAAAAATGTTCTGAAAAGCGGCTGCCCCGACTGCTTCGATGAGCTTCTGGTAGCTCCGCAGGATGCAAGCAAAGACCTCGCTACGCTGACACATTTTTGCGACAATGGTGGGCTACTCTATCCGTCGGAGCAGCTCTTCGCGTTCGTCGAAGCCCTTGAGATGACTTTCACGACATGGTTCAGCTATAATGAGCTACATCATGACAGCTTGGCTGAGTTGACCTCGTGCCTGAAGAGGAATTCTGTCGTGCTTGGATGTGCACAGCACGGTGACAGCCTAACCAACCAGATCATAAAGTTTTTTTTCATAACGCGCCTCCACTTTTACACGAAGTCCCTGAACAAGGAGCGTGCATCTTCCCGCGAGAGAAAGAAACATCTGAAACTTAGCCGTCTGACGTAAACATTAGGTCCAACGCTTGACTGCTTTCCAACCCGTGCGACGTATTTGTGTGTTTCTAAGTTGTGTTTCGGCAAGTATACAATAAAATGTATTGTTGTGGTCCAGACTTTCCTTTCATTAGGAGTTGTTTCATAAATCCAAGGGTGAACTAAAATAGTGCAATCGCAAGAATCCAACAGCGTGTTGATCGCGTTTAGTTGAGGGCATTCCGCATCCGTGCAAGCTTCTGCCATCTGTTCACGCCATATTAGCATATCATATCATTGAGCTACAAAATGCAAAATGTGTAACCACACTAGCTAAAAAAACGCGAATTAGAATAATGAAACGCGGCGATCCGACGCCTTGGCAACGCTTCTGCTTCAAGCGCGTGACGTGAATACGGGCCGCAGCGCCATCTACCTTGTTCCCTGCAAAGCGGCACGACCGAGCGGGCGCGCTCGTCACACTTCCCCATTCTAGCCACTGTAATCGAGGCTATCGAGGCGCGTGTTGCTAAATTGATATCAGTGGCAATGCGAAGTCAAGGCTATTGCGAGTTCAAGCTTCTTTTTTTCTTTATAAACTGTCGTAATAAATCAGCAAATTAAAGGTTACGTATTTTCAACAGTGTACTAATAGATATAACTGAAAAATAAAGCATCTTTGTATGAGAAAGAAAATGACGTAACCGAGACCGAAAGTATAGCGAAAAAATGGCGAAAGTATTGGCTTTTGCGCGCGGTGTGCGGCAGCAACGTTACTCGACCTCCAGCAGTGCGTGCAACGGTCGTGCTAAATTGCAAAATAATTAATTAAATGCTTTTGCTCTCCTAGCTTCCCATTGTTAGGCATTAGAGACAATTTTCTTGTATTTCTGCGGCATAGTGCGTGCATCTACTCATAACGCACAATGTACGATCAATGCATGAGAGCTTTGAATGTGCAAGAGATGTCCAAATCATAAGGACATTCGACGTCCTCTGGATGACCCTTGACTGCCACGTACCAGTCGAACATACTATAGATGTAAACTGGACGTCGTTAAATGTCTTGGATATTTGGTCTTTTGTGGTACATCCAATGGATATTTGTGGTTCACTGGGATGTTGTGAAGTTCTATTCAATTATACGCCTTTACTTTCTTGTCAAGGGCAATAACATGGCGCGCGAAAGCAACAGGGAGAAGAAGAATCACCTGAAGTGGAGGCGTGTGCTGTGAATAATGTTATGATGTGGTGGACCAACGTTGCGGCCTTGCTGGCGCTAGGCTATTTATGTTGTTGCGTTTGCCGACTCAAGTTATGACAGCGTTTCTTGTATTTTAAATATATTCATGAATTTAGCCCAAGACGTATTACTTTATTTTATTGCAACCAAACAGTGAACCATATGCACTTACCAACACAATTCGTCTCTTAACAATTTAAATACCGTAACTGAGGCAGCAATAAACACAATAGCTGGATTTCTCGAAATTGAAATATTAGAACTCACTAAATATCACGTAAACACGTTTCCATGTACCGTATAAAACCACTGCAGTATTGTTTTATGCATGGAAAAAATGCATCTACGTACTTAATGCAATGGGCTGGAGCGCCGCGTTTATACCAATAAATATGTGACCAATCGCCCAGCTAGAAAATTAACTTCAGCATATCGTGTCTTCTGACTAGACGACAGCAACAAATTCCCCATTCTGGCTTTGCCTACACTGCTCAAAATGGCGTTGCATAGCGCGTACTTCAAAGCTAGAGCAGAGGAAGCGATACTAGAGACTTTTAGTATTGCGGAAAATGCTTGCGTTAGCGTTAGCGTGTTACGCACGCTAAATCTTTGCGGAACGCTGTTCGATAGAGTTTTAGTATAGCGTAAGACAACGATGCGCCGCTAAGCGCAAAACCATCTAGCTGCGAGTAGTCAAAGCAGCAAACTGAGCAGCTCGACAACCAAACTAGCCGTGTTGATCCACGCCAAGCCTTGAAACGAGCCTGCATGTCAAGTGTTCGAGCCGAGAGTGCCACCATGTTTGCAACGCTAAAAACTTAGCGAGCGTTTAGCGTCTCCGCTATATTTCTGAAATAGCGGACGCACGCTATCCGCAAAACTGAAATAGCGTTCTGAGCATGCGCAGTCTGACCCCGCTATTTTATTGCGTTTAGCGTGGTGCCATTTCCGCAATACTAAAACTGTCTACTATCAAACACGCTGCCCGTCTACGCAGCGCAGCTAGAGTGTACTAGCGCAGCCGACGTTGCGCGCAGCTCAGCCGTTATACTGTCCGCAGCGCCACTTCTGCGTCATGATGCGGAGAAGTGGTGAACTACGCTCGGTCGGCACACCTACCCATCTAGCCACCGTAGCGCCAGTTTTCCCTCTACGTAGTGAGTAGAGTGTACTAAATAATAGTCGAGTGGGCCGAACGGCGCTCTCCCGCTGAGGCGCCGCGTGTGGAAAAATTTTGCGAGGGCGCTGCGAGCGAACTGGATTGGGGCGGAGACACGCTCCGCGGCATATTCAACGCACTTTCGCTGCCGGCGCCGAGGCCGATTGCGCATAGTACGCTCTTAAAATAGTGCTTTATTTCAACTGCAAATTTATGTTTACACCATCTTGCCAAACATATATATTTGAGGCATGGATTATACAACGCGGCGTCTTCGGTTTTGCTGTCGTTGTCAAGCGCGTCGTCTGCTAGCGAGCGCGCGTTCGCTACGCGGACGCTGGCGGCGCCCAGTTTTTCTCGCAGAACGTCTGTGTAGTACATTTGTTTTTATGTTTTAGTTGCTTTGGTGCGCTCATGACTCTTGACGGCGGGTACCAAAGGTAGTTTCAGTCATGTGAACCATTGTTTTATTGCGATAGCAATTATATGGACACTCAAAAGCAGATTTCTGCCGTCGGCGTCGCCGTCGCCGTAGCCGTCGCCGTCGCCGTGAGGTTCCGTATGACGTCAATGGAGATGAAATCGTCGCCGCGCGCCGCCGAACGCTGTATGTGCGAGTGAAAGGGCGCGAGGGACGCGCGCTTTCACGGGGAGTGAACGAACGGCGGAGAACAAACGCGCGTTCTGTGCCGTGCTCCCTTAAGGGCTGCAGAAGTAGGCGTCTCTTTCCTCCTTTACAATCACCATATATGTAGAGTAAACGCGCCTTCTTCTGTTTATATCAGAGGCTCCGGCAACAGTCACCAACGCCGCACGTATTTTGAGCGAACGCGGGCAAAACGCCGAAGGCGTCGACAATAGTTCTGCGTGTTGCCGGTGCTGCTGCATGTCCAAGTTTATACAGCTGATAAAGCTAGTATCATTACTCCGTATAGCTCGCTACAAATTTGCTATCGCAATTGATGCTTCGCCTTTCAGGTGAAACTGCGACAACTTTTTAACACTGTCTTCTAAAAGCAACTGGCATCTCTGCAACATGAAGCTACGTACGAAAATTTTATTATTGATAGCGTGTCATTTTACGCGCGCTTCTTGTCGGTGGATATTGATCAGGAACAATGATCGAAGAAAACAATAATAAAGTGAAATAAACCAGGTTTATTAGCTGCGTGGCGCGAAGAATGACCGACGTATTTCTACGTAATTAAATCAAAGGGTACATTGAGAATGGTACAAATGGTACAGTGAGAACTCCCGACCGTGCACGTTTGCATACGAAACACACGTATTAGTGAATACTGCAGATAAAACTCTCATTCGCAGAAATATTATTCATAGCAGGCAATTAACACTATATATATATATATATATATATATATATATATATATATATATATATATATATATATATATATATATATATATATATATATGTACGACGCCGAACAGTCGTTTCCGTACGAATGTAACGCATAACCGCACTATTGCAGTCTCAAAGGTGAGAGACCGATGCAAGTGCGGACTGTTATTCCGAATGATTGTGCTGCCGGAGAGTTGTGGCTGTTGCGCAGAGGCGCAGTTCCTGAGAAAATTAACGCAGGGGTGTTAATAAGTCCGGCTAATAAGCTGCTAATAAGCCCTGCTAATAAGTGTAATAAGCTGTCATTCAATATAAATGCCCCGTTTTGGGGCAGCCTGTAAATCTGCTAACTTGATTCAGGCAAGAAAAACTTTTTTTTTTTTGACAGTCTCACCATCTTTGCAACCCATTAAAACTGGGTGCCCCATGTGGTACCACACTTATCTTCTTGAACGAACGCAGCAGATCTACACATATCTGTACGTGTATGTGAGGTATGCCGTTTCTCTAATTGCTTCATTTTTGTCG
>NW_023605744.1:0-13262 GCF_013339745.2 Dermacentor silvarum
GCCAAAGTCAATAATACAAGATAAAGATACTATCAGCAACCGCACTTAGTTATTTTTCATTCAGTTGCTTAGGTTTCTGGGTTTTTTTTTTGTTATTCGATGGTCAATAATATCCCAACCTTGCTTTCCTTTCGCACATCGCTTTCGTTCTTTTATGTATATATTCACCACCACCCCTTATTTTTTCCATGCCACAACTTTTATTCTCTCTTTCCGACACGATAGTTCACTGACCTCCAGCGGAGCAGATACCCCCCTCCCCGTCGTCCAGCCCCCTTCCACGAAAAGAGGAAGCTACAATGACACACCAACCGGCCTACGCACGGCGCTGCCTCACATTCCTCCATCAATTATCAGCAGCATCTTTCTTTTTAATTCGACTCCCTCGCCTCTAACACACTGTAGCTCGTTACCTGGCCCACCCGCCTTACCTTCTCTCCCCTTTAGAAGAACCGTACCTATATATACTGTGCCGAGGAGAGCAAAAGTCGCCTTGAAAAAGAGAAGTTCACTTGTCGAAACTTTGGCTCCTGCTCTTACCTTATTCGCATGTTGCTCATCGTCTTAAATTTTCATCTCCCGCATTCCCCGTGTTTTCCCCCCATAAAACGCAGTACGTTAACATCGCAGGTTTTTGGGCATGTGCAGAAATATTCATGCGGTGCAACTTTTACTTCAGCGCCACCAACCCAGCAGATCAAAGTTTCATTTAAACATCGACATACACTTGCCGATCCTCGTAAGCCTTTAGTTCGTTACATTTGTTTTTTCACCGGATTCACTGCGCTTGAGCTTCAGCAAAACAGCATGCATGAATATCGTGTTTGGATTGTGATATCGTCGCACAGAAGCATGCGCAGCCTACCGATGACCAAAGAAGCTATGCACCTGCACAACACAGAAAAAAAATTGATTTCTTTTGCTAAAAAAAAATAGGGGACACCCAACGCGTGCTTTGTAATCTATTTGATGCGTAGCTGTTGTCAAGAGATCATTCAAAAGCCATAAAAAGTACGCAGATCCAATGCACAAATTAGTATCTATGTGACAGGAAGAGTCATGAAGCAATCTGTTTTGGAGCATAACGACTACTTCGCCGCCCGCAAATCAGGAATGCGCAGATTAAATGTCGCCCACATGACCGCAGGTAACACTCGACACGAAGCCAGCCTTGCAAAGGCGCCAAACACAGAAAATACTGTGTTTAGTATCTATCTATCTATCTATCTATCTATCTATCTATCTATCTATCTATCTATCTATCTATCTATCTATCTATCTATCTATCTATCTATCTATCTATCTATCTATCTATCTATCTATCTATCTATCTATCTATCTGTTTAGTATCTATCTATCTAGAATTTAGAATTAAAGGCTTATAATTATCAACTGCCGCAGTATAAAAAATAAAGCAGATGAGTTCGCGCTTGTAATTTCACTGCATTGTCCGGACATTATCATTGGTACTGAATCCTGGCTGGATGACACAGTTTCAAATACTGAAGTGTTCCCAATAGGCTACACGGTTTATCGCTCGGACAGGAACAGACACGGAGGGGGCGTATTCATACTTGTTTCAGATAACTTGCAAAGCTGGCCGATCGATCTTTGCAACATAGACTGCGAGCTTGTTATGTGTAAAGTTGCTTCACAAACTGGTAGGACAATTACAATAGCCTCGTTCTACAGGCCCCCAGGAAATGACAGTGCAGCTATATCTAGCCTGTCTGAAGCACTGGCGTCAGTTTCTTATGACGTGGTTCTACTGGGGGGTGACTTCAACCTACCAGACGTGTCCTGGGGCCGCGGCCGGCCCACGAACTTATCAAACTCATCGTTACATTCTGCTTTGTTGGACCTCACAAGTAGCTTCAACCTTATTCAGTGTGTCGAGTCTCCAACCAGAGTCACTGCTGTGTCATCCAACACCCTCGATCTCCTCTTCACAAATGAAGCTGATCTGGTGTCTCCGCCTATCTGTGTTCCCGGTATCAGCGACCACGCTGTCGTTTTAACCAGCGTTTCTTATCCACACCAAAATAGAGCTCGGCTTACTCCAAAACTGATATACTTTTACGATCAGGGAAACGACCAGTCAATGAACAGTGAATTAACTAATTTTCTTCCAGCTTTCACAGAGGCTTGCGCAGAAAAAGATGTTAACACTGCTTGGAGCGTACTGAAAGATAAAATACTTGCACTAATTTCGGAGCACATACCATCAACATTTCTAACTGCCAAACGTCGGAAAGATAAACCATGGATCACCCCCGAAATCCGTCAACTCCTTAGAAGAATACGCCGTCTTTTTCAGAACCTCAGAAAAAGCAAAATGCCAGTTCCTTCTGAAAAATTATTTTCTGTCCAGCAAATTTGTAAAGCGAAAATTAGTGAAGCGAAGCGTCATTTTTTCAGTACTTTAGATGAAAAGATTCGAAACAATGACAAAATCATATGGAAGCTTGCCAAAAAAACCAGGAAAGAGAAAATTGGTATACAATGCATCACGTCTGACAATGGCACGATAACAAATGATGAATTGATAGCCACTGCTTTCAACGACTATTTCAGGTCCGCCTTTTCTGCTAATTCCGCAATGATATTACATTACCGTCATGCGCCTCAGTTCTTCAGGAAATGCCCGATATCACTTTATCAATTCATGGTATTTTTCAAATCCTTACCAGCCTAGACACAAACAAAGCGACAGGTCCTGACGGCATACCCAATCGCGTGCTGAAAGAATGTGCTAGCTCTCTTAGTAATCTTCTTTTCACAATGTATATGACGTCACTATCTGAAGGAATCATGCCGGACGAATGGAAATTTGCTCATGTGGTTCCTGTCCATAAGAAAGGACCAAAAATAACTTGGAACAATACCGCCCAATTTCTCTTCTATGTGGCGCTTCGAAAATTATGGAACACGTCGTACACAGTAATCTAATAAGGCACCTGAATTCGCAAAACTTTTTTTATGCAGAACAGCATGGTTTTCGCGCCGGATTTTCTTGTGACACACAGTTAACGGAATTTTTATTTGACATAACAACTGCATTAGATCAAGGTACTAGCGTTGACTGCTTGTTTTTAGATTTTAAAAAAACATTTGATCGGGTACGACATGATTGTATAATACACAAACTTCAGCTTTTAAAAATTCCCGCTGACCTAATGAACTGGTTAAAAAACTACTTCGTAAATCGCAGACAGATAACAGTGGTAAATGGAGGTTGCTCATCAGCTGTTCCAGTCACGTCCGGAGTACCGCAGGGTTCTGTTCTGGGCCCGTTATTATTTCTTATTTTTATTAACGATATTGCTAAAAACATCCAGTCCAACCTACGAATGTACGCAGATGACTGCGTTGTTTACCGCTCGATAAACAATCCAAGTGACATCAAAATTCTTCAATACGACCTTAATAAAATTTCGAACTGGTGTGCTACTTGGTGCATGACCATAAATGAATCAAAATGCAACTACGTGTGCTTTTCTAGGAAAAAAACTGACGTTTCCCATCTCTTACAGAGTGAACAACTCAACCATTCCGAGTGTAACAGGGGCCAAGTACCTCGACGTTCTCTTCTCAAGCGATCTTACTTGGCAGGATCACATTGCTGAGATTGCCGCAAAAGGGAATAACACACTAATGTTCTTGGCTCGAAATTTTCACCCCTGTCCTCTGGCAACTAAGAAGTTATTATATACGACATACGTGAGGCCTATTCTTGAGTATGCGTGCACGATATGGGACCCTTATCAGGACAACCTTAAATACATTCTAGAGCGCGTACAAAACCGAGCGGCACGCTTTATCACTGGGAACTATCGCAGATCTAGTAGCGCCACAGAAATGAAAATACGCCCAGAGGTTTCGAAGCTAGCCGAACGCCGGCGTTGCTTGCGTCTCAAATTTTTCATAAGATTTTTTACAATACTGGCATTAATAAATCAAAATGCATGCTTAGCCCACATTACATATCCCATCGCCGTGAACACACATTAAAAGTAAGGCCAATAAAGTCAAGAACGAACTTGTTAAAATATTCTTTTTTCCCCAAAACCATGAATGAATGGAACGCTCTGCCCGAGGACACCGTTTCTAAAACATCAAATTCAGCCGTTTACAGTGAACTGCTTGCCATGTGATCAGTTCGTGTGTTTTGACGTTAATTTTTTTCTCGCGTTTGCTGGCCTACTATATATATATATATATATATATATATATATATGAGTGTATATGTGCGTATGTGTGTTTATATATGTATATGTGCACATGTATGTGTATATGTGTATATATGTACATATAGTCCTTTTCTTTCTTTTTTCTTTTTTTTTGTTTTGGAGATAGTTATGCTGCCTGTACTGTATTATTCGTCACCGTGTTCTTTTTGTTATGTAACCTTAATTACTACTGTTTTGCATTTATATTATGCCCCCCCCCCCCCACTGTTATGCTCTCTGAGCGAATGTGGGAATGTATAATAAATAAAAAATAAAAAAAAAATAAAATGACATAAAACATTTCTCTTTGATGAAGTACTTGTGTGTTTGGTGGCGTATATTTGCTACGCTAAGGGTACACGCGTATTTGGGTATCATTTCTTGTTTCTCTGCATGATTCTGTAGAGACCACTACTGTGGCAGTCAGCGACCACGAAGACGACAACAGTGGCCGAGGCGGGGGCGACTGCAGTTGCAGCAGCGGCAGCGATGGTGGCGGCAGCAGCAGCAACAAAAATTTGGAGGACGCTTAAGCTTAAGAGTGGAACGCGATAGCATTGAAAGATCCATGAATAATCATCAGGCTTCCCGGCAACTGCAGCTTCCTTTTTTCTGCACCTTCGCCTCTGCGAGCCGCTACCATTTTAGGCTGCCGAGGAGGCGAGCGCCATATGGATGGGGTTATCGCAAGTAACCTACCTGGGTGCACCACTGTTGGTATGGTAGAAATGCTGGAAACGGGGTTTGTGTTTGAGTTTCGTCGTAACAGAATTATGTTTTCTCGTACATTCAAACTTACAGTCCGACGCTATCACGTCTGTAGGTTGTAGTTAAGTCGTACTTTCCGATTTTTAATAGCGAAGCTGTTTAAGCCAGCCGTGAAACGCGCGCGTTTCACGAAAAGCCAGTCGCGCCGTAGCCATGGCAACCAGCGACGCCGGCAATCCTGCCACTGCGTTACCTACAGAAAATGAGAGCCAGATAAATGACAGAAAATGACAGAAAATCACAGCCAGAGAGAGTGCGCGCGTCGCGCTCTATGCTCGGGAGAGAGAAAGAAAAAAAATTGTCGCACTGTCACCCGAAAGGCGAAGCATCAATTGCGATAGTAAATTAGTAGAGAGTTATCCGCAGTAAGGATAGTAGTTTTATCAGCTGTATAAACTTGAACATGGAGCAGCACCAGCAACGCGGAGAACTGTTGTCGACGCCGTCGGCGGTTTGCCCGCGGTCGCACCGAACGCGCGCGGCGTTGGTGACTGTTGCCGGCGCCTCTGGGGGCGGCTCCGAGGTTTTCGACGAGATCAGAATGGGACACTCGTCGAGCAGCGTCGAAAATCTTACCCACCTTCTCGCCTCGCAACGTTTTATTGCGATAGCAATTATATGGACACTTCAACCGGATTTCTGCCGTCGGCGTCGCCGTCGTCGTCGCCGTCACCGTCGCCGTGAGGTTCCGTATAGATAAAATCTTCGCCGCGCGCCATATGCCCCAGTGGAAGCGTGCGGGGACGCGCGCTATCACGGAGAGCGAACGCACTCAATCTCCCACGCGCAAGCAAGGAAGCGGAAAGCCAGCGCCGGAGGGAGCGGGGAGGGGGGGGGGGGGGTGGCACTTCTCTGCCAACAACCGCGCTCGTCGCTCGTCCGCACAGTCTCTTATCTCTCCCACGCGCAAGCAAGGAAGCGGGAAGCCAGCGCCGGAGGGAGCGGGGAGGGGGGGGGGCGCACTCCTACTCTGCCAACAAACGCGCTCGTCGCTCGACCTCTTGGTCCTCTAATGGTCTCTTATCTCCACACGGCTCTGACCTTTATGCACTGTGCATTCGCCGCTCAGTTTCTGTTGAAGCGATAGACCGCACGTACCTTCGCCCGCTGCAGCGTATGGGCTTGCTGCCAGCGTTTTGACAGTCGTTGTCTGCAGTCATTCAGTGTTATCTGTTCACGTTTGTTTGTCCGCGCTCACACCACGCTTGTTCATTCAGTTAGTAATAGTCGGGCCACATTTTCCAACGCACGCTACACATGTAATGCTGCCCGGATCGGCAGTGCAGCGCTACAGCTGTGTCCCTTCGCACGCGCTGCCCACGGGAAGCGCTTCTCATCAACACCACCGTTTCACACGCGCCTTCTCGTGGTCATCGAGTCTCTCTTCATGTCGGTCTACTTACGCCGCAGCACACCTGCTTACTTCATCAGCTCATGTTTACTACAATTTATATTGCTACCAAAGCCGCTCACCTTACATCGTATGACATTGCTGTGTTGCTATCGCATTCATTGCTTCGCATTAGGGCGAAACTGTGACATGTTTTTATATAAATACGCATTTGGTGCCGCAGCCTGACGTCATCCCGGCGTTTCGTCTGCTGCGCGCCGCCCGAACACTGCGCATAGCTTTCGCCGCACTTCCCCTACGTGTGCTCGGACTGCAAGTGCTTCGCGTGGCGTTCCCCGATGCGACGGACAACGAGGAAATGCTTATAGACTTCTTATAACGTAGGATCACTTGGTATTACTTCATATAACCTAAAGGGACACTAGAGAGAAACCGGAAGTTGAGCTTTAATGGTAGATAATCCTTTCACGATCACAATCATACCATTCGTACTGTGAACAGAGGTTTAATAAGCGAAAAACTGAAGGATGGGTGCTGGATGCGCCGGCGCGAGGACAAGCGGGTGCGAAAGAGAAACGATGGTATTCCTAAAGAAACGCATCACTGTTTTGATGATCCATATATAATCTCACCATCAGGGAGGGAGCAGTCTACCTGATTGGAGCAGTTTTTTTTTTTATTTGGGGTCTTGCTACGTTGCGCTCAGCACCCCAACGACCACCGCTTCGCGTCGGCGCCCGGCACCGGGGTTCAAACACGGGAAGTATCCGCTTGTTTACACCACCACAGTTCACCGAGATCAAAAGCCGTCATGCCACACCAACACTACTGCAATGATTTCCGCCACTATAACAAACGCTACAATAATAAAGCGCGGCCGGCGTGGGCCAGACCACCGCCAAATATTCAACGCCCTCTAAACGATTCGCTCCCTACGCAGGAGGAGCTGCGCTCGGCAAGGTCGCTGCGCCCGGTCCCGGAGATAAGAGAGCCACGCTCAGCGGAGACGAGTGCCTCAAAAGTGCTCAAACGTCTCTAAGCGATTATGTCCCTAGGCACCTAGGAGCTTCACGGTTGCCTATGTCAACACGTGTTAAGCGCATTTCACATGACCCGCAGGGCCACCCCCCGCTGTACCTACTAGCAAATGTAATGTCGCGACCGGACGCCTCGCCTCCGTCGACGAAGTTTCGCTTTCCGTTGGCGCGGCCGGCGGCTCACCGCCATCGTACGCAGAAACACCTGTCGCGGGAGCACGGAGTATCATTTCGTGCTCCGTTTCACAGAAGTCGCTGAAATGCAGTCCTGCTTCCCATGCGAGCTCTTCGTTGCAATGTTCAGCGTCAGAAACGGTATCCATCGCGGCCACAGAACACATAGTCAAAAATTGCAGCGAGCGCAAACGCAGCGGCCATGCAGCCTATGATGCAGCCAGCGCCTCGTTCGTTTACGCAAGCAGTGACGTATCATGGCGCCCTCTGATTCGCTATGAGCAATAAAATTCGTGACGACACTGCTTCAGCGCCGAATCTGGGGTGAGAGAAATTGAGGAAGAAATATTTGGTCTTTGTTTACGAATTTCTACACAAATAACTCATATTTTTGCACCCCCCCCCCAAAAAAAAAAAAAAAAACAAAAAACTGCATTCGTTACTGAACGCCCCTCTTTTATTTCAGCTGCGCTTCCTGTTTCTCTTTTCTGTCCCTGTAACATGACTTCGTATAGTCGTGACCAGCTATAGCAACCGATCGGCTCCGCTGTGTCTTTAGCCTTGCGCCACTAGTGCAAGCTACCCCGTTTTTTTTTCTGATGAATTTTACTTTGATAAATTCAATTTTGTTCGCAGCACCTCTCCGTCCCGCGGTGGGCCTGTGTGGTTGGGGTAGTTCGAGATGATTTTCTCCGTCACGGACACCGGTGCTTACGCCGACGCCGGATTTTCTGCGACACGGGGCCCTTAATGCTGTCGCATTATTGCGCTCATGCTGGCAGAGGGAGGCAGAATATAACCCTGGCTCCGCGGCTCCGCTGTCGAGGTGATTAGGCGGGAAAAGCTGTTTTCACAAGTCACCCGTCTATGGCGGGGGTTCTGCCCTGCCACCTTCAGCGACGTCACGTGCACGACAGCTTTTTTACAGCGAAGCTCTTTATGGCTAGGCTTCCGTGTATTTTTCGTGTGCGTGTGCAGAAATGTGGGCCAATCCTGGTTCCGTGCATTTCTTTTCTGCGGCGAGAAAAATGTGGGCCGATCCTGCTGATTGTGCAGAAAGGGTGTAAGCGCAATAGCACATACCCCTGTGGACTCCGGTTGGTGGGCTCAGGAACCTATAACGCGCCTTTGAACTACCCTTGTCAGACCTGGGACCCAATAAGGTCCCAGGAACAAGGGTAACCGCCGATACTATGATCAGATCTTAACTCAGAACGACAACCCGCGTCGGCCATGTCTACGTTGGCACTGCCCGATCTTTTTCCGTGTTCCAACCGCTTGCGTGCCTAGTTTCCTGTTTCTCTCATAGGGCAGCGGCATCGTCGCGTGTGTATGCTGTTCTCCATTTTGACTTTCACTTCGCTCGTCGTAATGGGGAGGCCCCGTGTACTCCCGGCGACGATTGCCTTCTTGTCTCTATTCATGCCGTCGCTCTTCGTAGGCTTGTTGCTCTTCGGGAGTCCACACCATGCGCGGCCTCCCATTGTTTGTCATTTCGGTGTCGTGTGCTAAACAGCTTCGCTAGTCATCCACCTTTACAGAGTGGAATGGCTGATGATTTTATTGCGATAGCAATTATATGGAAGCGCATTTTTGCCGTCGCCGTGAGAGTCCGTACAAGGTCCAACGGCGATAAAAGACAGCTTTAGTTACACGTACATAGAGGCTTTGCATACGTAGAGCTTCCACGTGTAAGCAGTGCGCATGCGCAGAACGTAGCGGCCGCTCGCTGGTATCACGGACGTACGTGAGATTCGATTTTTTGCGTGCGTTTCTTGCGAACGTAGACAGCTTCACGTGGGGATTTCCGAGATCACGAACAAGCGATAGCGTGCGAGCGCGCGCAGACGGCTTGCATCGAAACACGGCGACAAGATGACTGGTCATCTTTTTCATTCCAAGACAACGATCACAGCAGGTAACGCTTGTACAACACACTTCCAGACAGGGTGCGATTGTTTTCACAACAAGTCTGCGCACAGGCGGGGCCTCGCCTCGATGACGTAATGACACTCGAACGCAATCCTATGGTTCGCATGAATGCATTCTCTGCAAGCCTGGCTATGTAGCTTAGTGGTTACGAAGCTCGCTTTGAGACCGGTGGTACGCGGGTTCTATTCCCGCCTTGTCAAGAAGCTTTACTTTTTTCCTTGGTATCACCAGTTTCTTTTTTTTCCCTCTCTGTTTGGCGGTGCGGTCGGTTGTATCCCGATGCCGCGGTGCCGGGCGCAGACGCGGCGCGGCGGTAGCAGAGCGCAGCGTTGCGGAGCGCAGCGTAGCAACACCCCAAATAAAAGATACTGCTCCAGTCTAAAATCCCTATATAAGAAAAGTACCGCCATCCTTTGATCAACGCCGCTTCTCTCTCTCTCCTGTATCTCCGATTGGACGATGATAGCGCGCGCTTTTCACTTCTTTATATTTTGTTTTTTTCCGCCTCAGAGCCATGTTGAAAGCCCTCTGCGCAGCCGCAGTCGCCGGCGGCGGGGCGCTCCCGGCCTGAAAGCTTCAACGTAGACTTTCTAGGTGCGCCACTGTCGACTTGGCTTTCGCAAGCAAAAAGTAAAGAAAAAAGCAAGCGCTTTAGGAGAGGAGGCGGCGTAGGAAAGAGTAGATGGCAGTACTTTTCTTATATAGGGACTTTACTCCAGTCAGGTAGACTGCTCCCTCCCTGATAGTGCGATTATATTTGGATCATCGAAAAAGTGATGCGTTTATTTAGGAATACCATCGAGCCCTTAACAGCAGCCACAATGTGCGTAGTCACGACCAGCCCACGTGTTCTCCGTTCCAAAGCGGCGTTGGAACGCCGCCAAACAGAGAGGAAGAAAAAAAAAGAAAATGGTGATACGTCATTGGAGGCGAGGCCCCGCCCCTGCGCGGATTTGTTGTGAAAGCAGTCGCACCCTTCCAGGCATTGCGGAGGCTATGACCGGCACGCATCAATGCACATCACCGGCTTGGATGAAATACTCATCTTGGATTGAATTCGCTACCGCAGTGTTCATATTTCCCGATAGATGGAGCTACGTGGTTCCTCTTGGCACGCGTCGCGTACGTGTAGCTAAAAGCGTTTCAGATTGCGTGCACGTAAGGTACGTAGACTTTTCACGTTTGCGTACGGTGAAATCCCTACGTACGTGTAACTCAAACTGTCTAAGATCGTCGCCGCGCGCCGTGCGCTGTGTGTGCGAGCGAAAGCGTGCTAGGGTGAGCCGGCAACCACAGCATAATCTCGCGCACCCTGACAGGAAGGCGGCCGGAAGCGCACGGTCGTCGTTCGCGTGCGAGGCACGGGGAAGAGGCGACGGAGACAGGAGGCAGGGGGGGGGGGGGGTGCGTTGTACTTCCACGGTACAGTGACCAGAATGGGTTTGCTGCTCACGGAGCTATCTTGACAGCGATCTGCAATGCGGACGAAGTGTGCGCCCGCGGGAGCCTCATCTTCAAAGCAATCTGCGATGGGTACAAAGTACGTACATTCGGCGAGTGCCGGTAGCTTCGTATGCGATGCGCTTTCGACCTTTAGTTCCGGTTGAAGCGAGAGCCAGCGCGAAGGTCAATTTGCTCGTTGCCGCTGGCGCGCTTTCTCACTCCAGCGTTTTCACGAGTTTCCGCGGTCATGGAGCGAGATTTGTTCATGTTTACCTAAGCGCGCGTGACACCGTGCTGTTTATTTAGTTATTAGCGAATAGTTACAACCTTGCACTGCCGATAAAACTACTATCCTTGCATCGTATAGCTGTCTACTAATTTGCTATCGCAATCGATGCTTCGCCTTTCGGACGAAACTGCGAATTTCTTTAAGGACGATAGTCCTTCTTGGGCTACCTAAACGCGAAAAACTTGTCTGTCTGTCTTTACGTCACTCAATTCAACCGTACGGCCAAAACCAACGAAGCGACTAGCAGTGGTGGCACAGAGTCACACACGCCAGCTTTATACAGCGCAAAAGAAACCTCAGGCCTATTTGAGGCAAAACATATGTAGCTGGGCAGGCCATGTAATCCGTAGGATGGATAACCGGTGGACCATTAGAGTTACAGAATGGATACGAAGAGAAGGGAAGCGCAGTCGATGACGGCAGAAAATTAGGTGGGGTGATGAAGTTAGGAAATTTGCAGGCGCAAGTTGGAATCGGCTAGCGCAAGACCCGGGTAATTGAAGATCACAGGGAGATGCCTTCGTCCTGCAGGGGGCATAAATATAGGCTGATGATGACGATATGTACATAACCATGATCCGCAATGTTCATTTAATTAAAATACACATTGGACTGGTTTTTACGTAAGTAAATGAAAAATCAACACGTTAGAAATGGTGTCGAAGAGAAGCTACGCTTTAAAAACAAGCTGACTAAAGCCACGGCTCTGTAGCCGACTTTAAGCCAACAGTAATAAAAGGTCCCAACAGATGGCGCAAAAGCAGGGTGAAAGCGGGAAACTTGCATCTGTGGCGACACACTCTGCGCATATTTCCGCGCAGCCTCCGCCTCGTTAACATCCGACCCAGCGTAACACGGCTACACGCTGCAATTAAAACCCCTATACATAAAAAGTAGCGCCATCCACTTCCCTCCTCCTCCGTTCCACTATCGCGCTCGGCGCGACCAGCGCGATCGAGGCGCGATATCGACAGTGGCGCCGCCTGCGTCGGGCCTGCCGTGGCAAACGACAGCTAACGCGCTACCAGAGGAAATCCGAGGAAAACTTTGATCGCGCCCTGCGGAGACGTTTTTGAGGCGCGATTTTGCTTCGTCAGTCAGTAACTGGTCTTAATAATGCCGTTTTGGAAGTAGCAACGCGACGATGCGAGACGGCGCAAATATCAAGTGTGCAGCAAGCGTTTGCGCACGCCGGATGGTAAACAAAAAAAAAAAAAAAAAAGCATTTTGCCCTCGCCTTGTCGGTTGCGGCAACTTAAGGCGCAGCAGCATGCCATCATAACGAAGTCTTGTCCCTAACACGTTTGATCCGTTTGTGCGTACAGCACTTTCGTCGCACAGGCCCGAGAATGGCAGTCGGAGCGCGCTGGAAAGAAAAAAATATACAAAGCGCGACGCGAACTTCCACGTGACACGGATTGGCCAATGGGGGAGCGGAGGAGGCTGGGGCGACAGGAGGCGGCTAAGAGAGGGCGAGGAGGAAGCGCCGGGGTGAGCGCGGTGGCGGCAAGATCTAAGAATGGCGCTACTTTTATAAATATAGGGGTTTTAGCTGCAATCCGTTTCCGATAAAACAGCGCCAGCGCAGCGTCACCCGAGGTATACGTCACCGACGGCGGCTACAAAACCAGACTGCCCGGCCTATAAGATTGGCCTTTTTTCTTTTCGCTACCGAGACGGGCGTAGCGTTGGTGTACTCGCCCGGTACCATTGCCAATCAAATAAAGAGTTGTTACGTTTTTATGTTGGGATTCGTCCTCCAGCAGACGCGACTTCCCACACTTCCACCATGGGAGGAGGTGAGGGGAAGAGCATGAGAGGTGGGAGGGGGGAGAAGAGAGGGTGTTACGTATCAGGGGTGGCAGAATACTATCTCCTTTCGACGTCATTTGCAGCGAAGCAAGCAGATATGCGGCCATTTTTTTCTTTGCTTGGGTTGGGACGAGTGTTTCCGGGGCTCGTGTTGCCGCGCTGGCTCGTTGCTTTGCTCCACGTGCGTTCTGTTTGTTTGTTAGTTTAGTGCGAATGGCATTGAAGTG
>NW_023605745.1:0-55721 GCF_013339745.2 Dermacentor silvarum
TGCCGTGGTGGAATGTGGTGCTGCAGGGAGTGTGGATGTGGCAGTATGGACGTCTGCCAAAAGGGTCTCAGTCCAGGCAGAGAGATCGGTGATAGGAGCAGAGGAGGAAGTAGAAAGACGAGTGGAACGGAAGCGGTCCCAGTCAACTATCTGGGTGAGACGAGTAGAGGTGCGAGCAAGGGAGGGGAGAGGGAAAGTGGTGCAGAGGATGTAGTGATCGCTACCGAAGGAGACTCCCGTATTAGACCAGGTCGGATCGGCTACATTTTTGGCGAGGGTAAGGTCCGGATTGGTGTCTCGTTGGACACTGGATCCGATCCTGGTGGGGCGAGCGAAGTCATTAAGGACGGAAAGACATTCATTGTGGATGAAAGTCCAGAGCGAGTGGCCCTTGCGGGTGTTCTGGGGTAGCCCCAGCTAGTATGAGGTGCGTTGAAATCGCCCAGAACGACCATGGCGTTGCGGCCAGCGCAGGAGAGCGCTTTGCGGAGGACGAGGAGTAGAGGGGCTGAAGGGGCTTTGGGAGGGCTGTACACATTGAGAACAAAGAGGCTTGCCTCAGTGCGACGGCGGGGAAGGATTTCGAGGAGGAGATGGGCACAGCCTGAAACGTCCAGCTGTGCAGCACGGCAGCAAGGTTACGGTGCACCAGGGTGGCAACGTTTGGGTGGGTCTCAGAAGAAGGATGAAAGGAGGTGTAGTCGCGCAGCTTCACGGGAGCTAGGGGTTCCTGGAGTGCTAGGACAGAGGGGAGAGTGTCGGGAGGGATGTTCTGGAGGTGGAGCTGCAGGGTGCTCCGCTTGCCGCGGAACCCCACAGTTCCACTGCCAGAGATTAAGGTGCGGGGGTGTCTGGCCATGATGGATGGCGGGGTCACCGGACGGAGTTGGGGTAGGTGCCGGGGGGCGGGGAGGCGGAGGGGCGAGGGTGGCCTCAGTCGCGCTCTGGCGGGCCTCTAGGACCGCGACCCTGGTGTCTAGGGCGGCAAGGTGGGATTCGATGGTGGCCACGCGGTTGTCGACATGGCGATGCGCTCCTCAAGTCGCACGAAGCGCGCCATGACGCGCTGCTCAAACGCCTCCAAGAAGGAGGTTGTTTGCGAACGATGTCACGCTCGGGCGCTACGTCATCGGAAGAGGGTGATCGGCGTTTTGCGGGGGGTGGCGGGTGGGAGAGGAGGCGCGCGATGACGCAGCCGAGGGTGCCGTGTTCATGGCTCCTCGCTGGCGCCAGCTGAGGCGGCGTTTGTGAAGGTGCGGTAGCTGGGCAAGGAGAAGGAGCGGGGGAGGACAGACGCGCTAGCGCGGCCTGCAACTGGCGCGACAGCTCCTGAATTTGTAGCTGCTGGGCAGCGATAGTGGCCTTGAGGGCCGCGGTTTGGGGGTCCGACGTGTGAGGCTGCGATTTCCAGCTTACCGGTGATGTGTGGTGGGGGGGTGGACGCCTCGGACCTGGCAGAGGCGGGAAGGAGACGGAGCGGTGGCGGCTGGCAGACCGGGCACCACGGGAGGGAGAGCGGCGGCGGGAAGGCCGAGAGGTCTTGTGGATGGGCCCGGTGGGTGGCGCTGGGGGAGGCTGAGGCTTAGAGGTGGCCGGAGGTGACGACGGGCCGTTCCGGTCGAACCGGAGCTTGCACGGACGCGAGCCCGTGACGTGGGCTCCCCGCACAAGATGCAGCAGGGGACGCAGGTCGGGGGCTCGACTGCCTTGTGAGCTGGCCGCAGCGGTGACAGAGGGTGGATTTGGGCTTCGTGCACGTCCGCGCGGTGGCCGGGAGCCCAGCAGTTAGTGCAGGCCTCGGCTTCGGGCGGAACGGGTGGCAGCGGTAGATCCCGCAGTTGAAGACGATGGCACTGGGGAGTGTTGTAGTGCCGACGAAGGTGATTAGGATAGATTGCGAGCGCCCCATCTGGCGTGCGTCGGCGATGGCGTAGGGGGTGTTGACATTCATGGCTTGTAGATCTTGGACGATCTCGTCCTGGGTTTGGGAGTCCACGCGTTGTATATAATGCCGCGGAGGGCGTTGTCGGGTGCTGCCATGTAGGCACGCAAAGGGTAAGAGGTGGGACCCAGGCGGAGTTCCGATACCGAAGGTAGAGACGAGCGCGGGGTTCAGATGGGGTGCTGATAGTCAGGGAGTTGTTGTACGGATTGATCCGTACACGGTCGGCGGTGCGGGCGGTGGCATAGTCGATGGTGGCAAGCGTGCAGAGGATTTGTAGCAGGGCTCCGTTAGTGGTAGTGCGGAGGTCAAGCCCCCCTCCGGTCTGAAAACGATTTTGAAGTCCTCTGCTGGGAGACGAGGGAGGGGAGCGTGACGACGGAGAGTGGTAGTGCTGGGGGTGATGGCTGGCGGTGGAGTAGGGGTCTTGGATGGGGGCGAGGCAGGCGGCGTTGAGGCGATGGCCTGGTGGGCCGCGCGGCACGGTGTGCTTTCACGCCACGGATCCATCGTGAGTCGGCTTCTAGCTCAGCAGGGGTGATGGAGACGCCTTCGACTTGGTATGCCATGTCGGCGGCTTGGATGGTCACGAACGGTTTCGGCGGAGGTGGTGAAAACGGGCGGCGTCGGCCGCAGGTGTGGCGTGGAACGCAGCTGCGCGTTGCGCAGGCGCTCGGAGTCGAGCGTTGCGCGCTATGCTTAGCGCGTCGGTGGCGTAGCAGATCACAAGGGTTCGAAAAGGTCGAAAATGGTCGGAGTCATTGGCCGGCCGCCAGGTCGAGGAGAAAGGGAGCCGAGACGGACGCCGCTCGCTCCCTGCTCTGGCCTGGTGGTGGTCGTTGTTGAGGAGCTCGCTCGAAACACGTCCGGCCTGTTCGGCGGCGGAAAGGAAAGTCCCGAAACATCCGTCTTTTTTTAGATCACAGCGACTCTTTAAACAACTTTGACATTGCTGATATTGCCAGCTTTAGGAGCTTGTCTGAATAAACTCTCTCGAAGCAGGTACCCATCCTCTCACCACCAGCAGACGTTCAGGAGAAGGAGACCACCGAGCGAAAATATTTCGCGGACAGAACTTCACCTTTCGTAAAACCATCGGCGTTTGTAGCTTGAAGTTTACTGCGCGTTCCAATCGGCCACTGCATACACACACTGCATGCACAGCAGGAAGTAGAAGTGGGGCGCTATGCCGTAAAGCTATTCCAACATGTTTCTATTCCATTTCTGACACTAGCTCTCCGCGATGGGTGAAACATTTTTCGGGCTGGCCCCATTATGCCTGCCTGTCACGCGCCGTTTTAAAGGCTCGCAAACTCACTTCAAGGGTATGTGTACGCACTAAAGATACATAATATGCCGAACAAAACTGAATTTTGCCACTGGAGCCCTGTGTTACGTCCGCGGTAGCCGTAATAAAAATGCCGCAGTTTCGCCCGAAAGGCGAAGCATCGATTGCGATAGCAAATTAGTAGTTTTTTTAGTAGACAACTACACGAGCTAAGGGTAATAGTTTTATTGGCCGTATAAACTTGTTAACATTCGCTAACTAAATTAACAAGCACGGTTTAACGAGTGCACAGGTAAACATGAACACTTCTCGCTCGATGACCGCAGAAACTCGATGTCAAAACGCTGTAGTGAAGAGGCGCGGCAGCAGCAGCGAGCTAATTTACCTTCGTGCCGTCTCTCGCTTCAGCGCCAACTAAACGTCGGAAGCACAGCACATACGAAGATACCGGCACTGGGCGTACTTCGTCCATATCGCAGATCGCTTTGAAGATGCCCACGCGGGCGCGCACTGGTTCCACGTCGCAGATCGCCTTCAAGATACGGCGCCAGCTCCGGCAGCGCCGTAAGCAGCACCCGCCGCCGGAGTAGAAAGCCCCCCCCCCCCCCCCCCTAGCCAGGGCCCGCGTATACTTGACCAGGCCCGGCCTGTACCTAAAAAAAAAAATCATTTTTTTGTAAACTATGGTGTTTTACGTGCCAAAACCACCATTTGATTATGAGGCATGCGGTAGTGGGGGGCTACGAATTAATTTGGACCACCTGGGGTTCTTTAACGTGCACCTAAGTCTAAGCACAGGGGTGTTTTCTGCATTTCGCCCCCATCAAAATGCGGCCGCCGTGGCCGGGATCAAATACAATTTCTTACTTACAGATTGCACCGTGTCTGCCTCACCTTTGCGAGGTCTAATCAGCTGCTGTGTATAAGACCGAAATCTTTGTTTCTTCCATGGGAACATCGGTGATCCGGCCCATAGCCTGTGCTATTTTCTACTTGGTGCGCAAGCCTTGGTCGTACGATCTGGTCTGGTGCTGCGAGGTCATTTATTTATTATTGCGATAGCAATTATATGGACACTTCAAGCGGATTTCTGCCGTCGGCGTCGCCGTGAGGTTCCGTATAACGTCCAATGGCGATAAAATCGTCGCCGCGCGCCGTATGTGCGAGTGAAAGCGCGCGTGGGACGCGCGCTATCACGGAGAGCGAACTCACGGCGGAGAGCAAACACGACTTCCGTCACGCGAAAGGCCGTGGGGGTATCGGAGGGAGGGAGGAAGGGGCAACGCTGTGCTGCGGCACCAAATGCGTATCTTGCAACCGGGAGCAAGGGGAACTGGCGACTCAGTTTCGCACGCGAAAGGAAGAAAGCGGAAAGGCAGCGCGGGAGGGAGGGGGGCAGCTTCTACTCTGCCAACAAGTGCGCTTGTAGTTTGCCCGGCTGCGGCGGTCGCCCGCACCGTATCTCGAAAGCGATCTTCACACGGCTCTGATCTTTGTATGCGCAGTGCATTCGCCGCTCAGAGAGTTGAAGCAACATACCGCACGAACCTTCGCTCGCTGCGGCGGCTGCGCTTGCTGCCAGCGTTTTGACAGTGGTTGTCTGCGGTCATCGAGTGTGATCTATTCACGTTTGCTAGTGCGCGCTGACATCACGCTTGGTAATTCCGTTAGTAAGCGAATGTGTCCAAGTTTATGCAGCCGATAAAACTACTATCCCTACTCCGAATAGCTCTCTACTAATTTGCAATCGCAATTGATGCTTTGCCTTTCGGGCGAAACTACCACATTTTTTAAGATACCTTACAGGCCCCTAGACGAATTGTGTAAGGGGGTAGAGTAAATCATAGATAACGTATACAATAATCAGAATGGACATGTGGTTAGCATGCCATTGTATATATACCGGTGAATTCACGAGCATACAACATAAAATAAACGCACAAGTAGAAAGAGGCATTCCTTGCGTTAGCGCTAGAATAATATAATAGTGTCGGGAGTAGTCATATTGCAATCTCAAAAGCGGTAACAGGGAAATTGTTTGAAGAGCGGTTTTTTCTATAATTTATTTTTCCTGAGGCGTAAACAATGTCCGTTTGTGTGGAAAAGAAAGAAATAGAACATCTGTTATCCTCTTATTACGGGGAGATGTGAAAAGGGGGTTTATGTACAATATTTACACAGTGACAGCGAGTGGAAACCCAACAAAGATGGCGGGCCGGGGCATAGGTCGTCCTCTTTTTCGTCTGCTATGCAACGTCTTAGTAAGTATACGCCAGTGTTTGGAAACGAAACGAAACGTCTTCTTCGTCCGCAGGATAGGTGGCTCGCAACACGATTTTCTGTGTTAAGGTATACTAAGAGCCAGCCCTTTGCACGTGTCACTTCAGCTTGGCACAGAATGCCTTGAATCATGCAATGCATAGCATTTGCGTGTGCTCGAAGGACCGAGTTAGGCCCTTTAATGAGCGGGCCCGAGTCCAGCCCGGGCCCATGGCTTCAAGCCCGAGCCCGGCCCGAGCCTGCCGAACAGCGCTTCGGACGGCCCGGGCCCGTGCAGAGCTCTATCTGGGCGTACGGCGCGCGGCGACGATGTTATCGTGTTTGGACTTTATACGGAACCTCGCAGCGACGTCCACGACCATGCTGACGGCAGAAACGCGCTTGCGAGTTTCCATACAATTGCTATAGCAATAAAAGGCGTTCTGAACAAGGAACGGAGTTTATTTCAGAGGGAAATGCGCGCAGCGCGGTCCGAAGTCGTCTCCTGTTTCATGAACCGCCGCCTGCTCTCCGCGTCTGTTGGGAGCCGCCGATGGGGAGAGGGGGACGGGGGCGGTTGGTGCGAGCCACGGTGGGTGCGAGCGCAACGAACATAGCAATTCCACACCGTTCTGCGCTTGGTAGTAGTGTGGAAGGCGTCGCTGTCGCGTCGACTTTCGCTGGGAGGGCGCCGTGTTGTCTGGAGCGCACCTGCGGCTGGTTTTCTCCTCCGGAGCCGCTGGCTGCGTCGGGAGCGTCCGTTTAGCAGCGCCATGTTACTTGGACGACAGCCAAGCCATGTTGAAATAATCCTCAGGGCCTGACACCTTCGACGGTGTCAGACTGCGGGGAAGGTGGTTTTAGGCGGCGTAGCTGAATAAGGTGTCGGCGGGTAACTGTCCCGTTAACGTCGACCAGCAAGATCTAAGGCCGGATGCGTTTCTTAACGGTGGCAGAGTCCCCTACTCGGGCTTTCCTTGAAATTGGCTGGCAAGCACTTGCATTTGCTGCCCTTTCTGGGGTTTCCGGAAGCGCGGAGGGTTTTGAATTTCTCGTGCGGCCTTTGAAGACGGTTCTGGCAGAACAGCCGAGATGCGCGTTCGCAGCTCGCGGGCAAACATGAGCTTTGCGGGGGTATGGCCTGTCGTATTCTGCACGTGCTGGTGTACTGACCCTGTAGGGTGTCCTGCAAGCGCGCGTTTTAGCTGTCCAACGTAGCGTTCGGCCAGTCCATTTCTGGCTGGATGGCAGAGAGTAGATGTTACCGCCTTGATGCCGTTGTCACTGTAGAACTTCTGGATTTCTGCCGACAGGAATTTGGTTCTGCTCTCTGATACCAATTTGTTGGGTAGTCCGACCGTTGCAAACAACATCGACGACAGCTGTCGATGTTGTTTTGTTCATATGGCGAACTTCAACCCATTTACTGTAGGCGTCCACAACCACCAGAAATGTGGACCCGTCAATTGGGTCTGCGAAATGGAGGTGCTGGGCCTGTCATAATCTGAAACTGGGGCTCGTGGCGGAGCGCGTCGGTTGGTCTGGCAAGCTGTGCACTCGGCCGCAAGTGTCTCGATATCCTTGTCTATTCCCGGCCGCTACGCGTAGCTGCGGGCGCACTTCTTGAGTGCGACCATGCCAACTTGAGGTGGGTCCTCGATGGTTTCGCTGAGGGGTAGGCGGCTCAGCATGTCGGCGTTTTGGTGCTTGCTTCCGGGGCGGTACACGAGATCGCAGTCATACGCCGACATCTTAATGCACCATCGGGTCGTACGGGGCGACAGTGTCTACGGAATATACTTTCGGGGCCCCAGGATGCCCAAAAGCGACCTGTGATCAGTAGAGACCGGATTTTAGGCAAATGCTTTTTTTGTTCCTTGCGCTCCTATCGCCCCACTTTGATATATGAGCATGAATTAGAAGGGCTTTTATAGTGTTTTTATAGTGCCTATAAATGCCTATTTTGGCGTTTGTGCCTAAAAGCCTATAAATTCCTATTTTCAATACCTGCGCCTATATGAACACTATTTAGCCTCAAGTTTCGCTTTCGAGTGCAGTAAGAGACCATTATTCATGTTACTGGGTAACATTGACGGTTCGGAACTCTATGGGGTTCAACCTAGTCATCTAGTTCAACCAACTTTCGGAAAACAACCGCTAGCAGCAGTAGGTGGATAGCAAAATGACGATGACGTCAGCTAGCGACTTCCGGTTCGAGGGTTAGCGCTTCTGTTGCTTCGTTCAGCCTTGTCAGCAGTTTCTACAGTGCGATTTCCCGCTGTTTGCAAAGAAAACACGCTTCAGCAACGTGATTATGGTTGGCTGCTCGGCATTAGGGTGCGCGAACTCTTCCGTGAAAGGAAAAAAAAATGTTTCGTTTTCCATGGAATGAAGCGCACAAACGTAAATGGGCAGTTGCCGTCAAACGAGCGACCGTGAACGGCGAGCTGTGGATACCGAACGTAGGAGCCAGAATATGTGAAGATCATTTCGTCACAGGCAAGTGTTTTGGCGAATAACTTCGTCTACTAACTTTCTTGTACAAATCCCGCCTTTTTAACAACCAGTTAAATACGCACAGGTGCACCCAGCAAGGATCCTCAGCACATTGATTATGTGCCGTCTTCATTACGGTACAACGAAAAGGCAACTGAGGCTGCACAAAAGAGGGAGGAGAGGTAACGTCAACGTAAAGAGCGTCAACGCTCTATTCAGATACTTAAATCAGTGCTTTGTCTCTGCAGTTATACACGACATGCGTCTCTTGAGAAAAAAAAAAAAAAAAAAAAAACGGGAGACTGCGAAGGCAACTGAGGCATCCACCCCCGCACGGTAAACTCAGCGCTGCGGAACCAACCGTGTTGCGAAGATTACAGACGAACACCTACATAAATTTGCACACACTCCACCTGATCTACCCCACGGCATACAGAGACATATGCCCGTGGTGTGGAGCAACACCAACACTCTTTCACATCACGTGGGAGTGTGCAGAACACGGAGAAGAACACGAAACAAACGGCACATGGAACCAATGGGAGGCGCTGTCGTCTAGCCCGGCCCTGGAAGATCAGCTACGACTGATCCAACGACCGGAGCGGATGGCCCGTGCTAGTGGGTAATTGGAATAGGTGCACCACCCTGCTGGACAAACTCCGTCTTTAACCCCCTACCCCCTCTGTGGATAGGAGCCTGTCCGGTTTCTGATTATAATAAAGTTTACTACTACTACTACTACTACTACTACTACTACTACTACTACTACTACTACTGCGAAGGCACAGCAGCCGACGACATGGCGCGCGCTGGGCACCGCTGCAGACAAAACAGCGGACGAAGCGATCGACTGCACCGTTTGTTATGGGAAGCGTTAGAAACAGCGACTTATTAGGTTGACTTACCACTTATTAAAAACTACTTCTTAAGTTAACGAACGTTTATTTGCGCTCGACAAACGTTTGCGCTAGATAAACGTTTTGACGCGACACAAACACGTTAGGGCATGAAATACTTGCCACTTAAAAATACACGAGTCTAAGGGCGCCAACATAAGTACGAAGGAGCGATAGCTCACACCTATACGTTTGGGAACTGCCAGCGGTGCTTGCACCGTGGTTTTTCACCAAAGTGCCGCGGTATATAAAACACAAAGCGCGTGAAGCACGGGCATGAAGTGACGGCGGCATAGATGGCGTCGTGGTCCCGAACCGGAAGTTGTAGCAGAATACACCGTACCCCACAATCCCATGTGACAACCGAGATTTTGCTATCCACCTGTTGCGCCGCGGTTGGCGAATGCGAAACCGCGGAGAGCCGTCAGGGGAAAGGAGAGTAAAGAGCAAAAGAAGAAAGAAAAATGTGATGTGCACGCGGCTTTTGTTTTGTTTGTAATTTACTTTTAAGGTGTTCACTGCCGTCGAACGTTCCTTCTCAGCGTACAAGATCATTCTCAGTGACAAGAGGAACAATTTTGAATCCAGAAATCTGGAGATGGTGGTAGTTTGCTATTGTTTCCACAATGTTCACAGTGATTCTTAGACTACGTTCCGCGTGCTCTCCAAGCATATTTCTTTCTTCAAACACGTGCACTTCAAATAGGTGGAAGTGTATTTGGCAGTGTTGGGGCGTTTCGCTGTACAATTCCAATAATGTCATTGTATAAGAGGAAATTGCCAGAGTTGTACCTAACAGTCCTCATGTAAGAACATGTTAATTTCTTAATAAATTGTAGTCTCTCTTGCTTTTATTATTTGTCTGTTTTTGTTGTGTCTTAATTTAATTGCGTCAGGCAGACATATATAAAGTAGCGCTTATTTTAATCAGTATTCCCAGCTTTCAAGTATTGTTTTTCATGCTTGTTTCACTTTATGCAACGCTCGAGTACCCATTGAACATGAATATGAGCAGTGTGCTTGCTGAATTACGCCAAATGATCGTCATTAGTCCGCAGTTTTATGGGACAATTGAACGGCTATGTTGAACTGTTGGCGCCTTTGTGCCATCATAAACTATAACATTTCTTGTTTTCCTGTCGTAGATACAGGTCACGCACGTCTTCGTTTGAAATTATTTGCATTTATGTAAAAATGTATTGTGCCTATATTTACGACGTTGGAGGCCTGAAACGTTGCTTTGCCTGCCTATTTTCGGCGCCTAAAGCGCGCTTTTTTAATGCCTAAAGATTCGGCCTCTAGTGATCAGTCAGAACGGTCACGTCTGTCCGTGATATACTGATGAAAATGTGTGCCACCGTAGACGGCGGCCAGTCCTTCGCGACCGAGCTGAGAATTGCGTTCTGCGGGCGATAGCGCGCGGAAGAAAACGCGATCGCTGTTTCTCTGCCTTGATTGTCACTTTGTGAAGAACTGCACCCACGCCGTAGGGCGACGCTTCACATGCGAAGAGTAAGGGTAATGTCTCGTTGTAGCGCCTGAGCACTACACTGTCACGGAGCAGCTCCTTCAGGGCTTCAAATGCTTTCTGATGGCGGGCGACCAAGTCCAGGGGACGTCGTTTTTCAGCATGTCGTAAAGTCGCTGGCCACCGTTTCTCGGTGACCGTTCATGGGACGTTAGCCCAAGAAAGGATTGCAAGCGCCTGCTTGTTGGTTGGAGCGCGTGCCTCTGTGATGGCCCGCCCTTGTCGCTGGTAACTTAAAATCAGGTAACTTAAAAAATTCACTTTGGCCACCGCGAAGCAGCACTTATCCATGCTCAAGCGGAAATTTGCGCTAGCAAGCCTTTCCAGAACAAGCTCTAGGCGTGCTGCATGTTCCACTGGTTGTGCTACTGATTACATCGTCCAAGTATACGCACACGCAGATATTTCTTGAAGCTAGGATTCCATGTACTTTTGGAAATTGTTGGAGCTGCCGCTACACCAAGCGGTAGCCCCTTGACCATTTACAGTCCTCTAATGGCGTTAAGAGTGAGCACTTTTGAAGTTTTCTCGCTCACCTTCAGCTACCGGCACGCTTGGATTAGTCCAGGGAGCTGAAAATCTTCCTCGAGTAGTATACTGAAGACTACCTGCGGTGTTGGCAGCGGGTACGAGGACGATTTTGTCGCCAAGTTTACGGTGAGCCGGTGGTCCCCGCAATGACGTAGGCTTCCGTTTTCTTCCTCACTGAGACCAGTGGTGTGGCCCAGTCTGAATGTTGCGTGGGCTCAATGATACCCTGTTCCAGTTTGTCGAGCTCCCATACCCCCCCAAGACAAAATCCTGCCGACGCCCATGGTCCTGACCATGTTCTCAGGTGTTGTTCTCATCGAAAAGTGGTGGCGTGTGCCGTGGCCATGCGTGCGGTACGCATCCTCGCTGATGAGCGTGCACGCTGCTCCCCAATCAACTTCAAATTGTATGGGCTGGTGGTGGACAGTAAGGGTGACCCTGATCCCTGGTCGCGTGCGAGGTTGACGATGTTATGTAAGTCGCACAGCGCCGCTGATGCTGGTGGAGTGTGATGCGTTTTAACTTGCGTTATTGTGTTTGGGCGTTCATGTTTTTGTTTCGCTGTGGTGGCCCCTCACCTGTTGCTTTTTCGTGATGCAGGCTTTGTCAATGTGGCGCGCTTGTGGCAGAAATTGCACGTAGCTGCTTGGTACTTACATGACTGCGGGCTGTGCTGCCCATCGCAAAGCCAGCAGCGTTGCGGCTTAGATCTATGTGCACTCGCCTGGTGAACCGGCTCGAGATTTTTCGGATGTCTCGCAGCTGTTGGCCAGCGTTTTCCGCTCGAACAGCCATGTCGTAGGCCTTTGAGAACGTCAGGTCACTCTCAGCAAACAGTCTCTGCTGCTGGAGATCGTCCCGTAGTCCGCACAGTAATTGGTCACGCACCATAATGTTCAAGGGAAGCATTGTTGCGTTGGACAGGTGATGCCGTTGGCGCCGTCTGCTATCCGGTAGCTGTTGGTGTTATATCTGTTGTGCGTAGCGTCCCGAAGTTGCAGTCGGCGGCCGTCGCTCCCTCCAACTGGTCACGTCGTTGGAAGCAAGCTCGGCTGAAGACATCGTATGGCTTTGGATCATAGTGTTTCTGAAGTGCAGTAACAATGTATCGTTGTTATGTCCGCGGTAGCGGAAATAAAAGGCGTTCGGAGCAAGTAACGGAGTTAATTTCAGAGGGACGTGCGCGCAGCGCGGTCCGAAGTCGTCTCCTGTTGTTTTGTGAGCCGCCTGATCTCCATATCTGTCAGGAGCCGCCGACGGGGAGAGAGTGGAGGGGTGGAAAGGTGCGTCGGCGGCGGCTGGTGCGAGCGGAATGAAGGGGGTCTCGCATACATAGTAGACTCGTAGCCTTATAATACCCTGTTTAGTCCAATTTCGAAAAGAATAAACGATTGCTGCCCAGTGATCGTGGTGGAACTGAATACTCGTAGCTGATGGGAAGAATGGATCTTTTTTTTTTCTGCATATAACAAAACTTTTTAGTTTTCATTATAACGTTGTCGTGCCCTTCCGGCAGGTATACGACATCGCCCTGCCAACTCTCCTTCGCTGAGGATACGCTTTAGCGGCATTTTGAAGGCGACCATTCGCAGACACCGGCACCACCCTCCTCATCAGGTTATCTACTTTCGCAGCGCTAGCTCAGACGCACCAAAACCCTCTCCACTAGTGCTCGCTGCTGGCCTGTTGTCAGCCAATTAGATAAGAAACACCTGGCAAGGTAGGCAATGCTATTTGCTTTCAAAGCAAACGAAAGTAACCGCCTATAAACGAGGTAAGTGCTTGATTGGGGTGTTAAAAGAACTTTGCGGGTCACCGCATAATGCTCATGTCAGCCAGTGGCGTAGCCAGAAATTTTGTTCAAGGGGGGGGGCTCAAGTTGCAACGCGGCTTCCTCCTTGTAAAAGTTGTCGAGGCATCAAATACATGAATAATAACTGCATTGCCATTGCCAATGCCATTCTATATTAGATACTGAAAACGAATCATTTAACGCTACGAACTGTCAAGACAAGTAAATTATGTGTTTGTTTTATCAAAGAATAGCTTCGTATGTCCCAAAAATTGGGGCAGAAATAGCTGATATCAATGCTTCCGCTTTTTTTTTTTTTGGTCTATCTAATAAGTAAAGAAAATATCAAGCGAACTTTAGAACTATATCAGTTCGAAAGCAGCAAAGCAGTGCATGCAGCTGATATGAAAAACGTAGAGGCCATAAAATTAACAAGTTGAGGACAAATATTTTGAGCTAAGGCGTTGCGCTGCTGAGCACGAGGTAGCGGGATCGAATCCCGGCCGCGGAGGCCGCAATTCGATGGAGGCGAAATGCAAAAACGCCCGTGTGCTTGCGTTGTAGTGCACGTTAAAGAACCCCAGGTGGTCAAAATTAATCCGGAGCCCTCCACTACGGCATGCCTCATAATCAGAACTGGTTTTGGCACGTAAAACCCCAGAAAGAAGAAGAAGAAATATTTTGATTAATCTTTGTCATTCAACAACCTTGTTTACGTTTTTGTACATATCCAACGACCAGGAAAAAACCTAAATGACGCTGTCCTTCGTTGCAATGGATTGTGCAGCAGCAGATGTTACCGGTCGTATATTGTAATTGCACCGAAATTATAGTCGCACAGTGAGTAATATAAAAAGCAGAAGTTCCGCAAAATATACATTAAAAGCGAAGTTGAATGGAATATACAATGCCAGATAAACGGCAAGAAAGTGTCGCGTGAAACCAAGTTCACTGCTTGTGTACACAAACCTCGCAACAAGATATTTAAATATACGTATAGTCTGCATAAATCTACGTATCTAAGGAAATCACTGTATAATGCGTCAAACAAGACAAATAACATGTTGCGCAGTCAGAGATAGTAAACTACACGCATACGAGCATAAAGACAGACGATCCTGAAGAAGAACAAAACTTGATCTCAGAATCGTGATATGAATTTGGGCCATGCTGCGATCGCGACAGCACCATGTGGCTGTCGAAATGCAGAAATCGAAATGCAGAAATGTCGCAATGCAGAAATGACTACGAAAATGTGTATTTTAACTGCCTGCACAGCGGCAACAATTATTCTGCACCCCAAATTAAAGAAGGGTATGGCTTCGTTTCAAAAAAGAAGTAGGAACATGTAGCTAAAAAGGAAAGAAAAGGACAACGAAAGCCACGATGATGCGGTAGTTGATTTAACCAACATCCGAGTGCCTTTTTGGGAAACGCCTCGTGTGCCGGGCTTTCAATGAGCAAGTTTTGTCAAAATTGGTTATTGATGTCCCCGTAATTTTGTATTCCCAGGATAATTTTGATCATCATGCTAACTGTTACAATAACGGTGAAAACTTCTGTGTTTTAAAAGCTAATGAACAGTTTACGTTTTCATAATTACGAGCTTATGTAGGATCGTGAAGGAACATACATTTTTACAGGCATTGATTTTTGCTGCTTCGCTATCTAAACGATAACTTCACTCATCGGGGAGGTTTAGCGAAGCGTTCAATAACTCGGACACGTTGATGCGCGTCTCTGTGGTGTATAGAAGCGCCAGCATAACCATGCGTTCCTCAGACATGCAAAGCGCAAGTGTTTTTTTTTTTTTTTTTTTTTTAGTAATCTCTTGTTTGCAAATCTTTCTGCCCTGGCAGTGGCACTGGAAGGGTGACTAGAATCTGCAGCAGTTTGTACACATTACATATAACCTGCAGTCTCCACGAGAGAGGGCATCTATTCCTGTGCTAAAACCTAAAAACACTTCGATATCGTTTCCTCAGCACCACGCTCGACAAGGTAGACAGCCGTCCTCTTACGGAAGCCACAATTCCTGGTTCCTGGTCCCAGCCGACGTCGGAACGAACTGCTTTAAATGCGCTAGTACGCTTTTTAAAAGAAACAGGACTTAGTGAAAAACTATAGAATGTGCGGACTGATACGTTTCTTTTTTTTATTTCTCTTGTTTTCTAATCTTTTCTGCCCTTACCCCATCCCCCTGTGCAGAGTAGCCAACCGGACACTAACCTGGTTAACCTCTCTGCCTTTCACCTCTTATTTTCCTTCCTTCCTTCCTTCGATATCGTTGACATCCTTTTTTACGTACCTTGCTCAAACAGTAAGCTGTTCGATTCCAGCAATATCCGTCGTTTCGTCAGCAAGTACGGAGAAGCAGCCTGCAGATTTAACTTTTGCATCTAGGCTTTCTTTGATAATTTCACCACAAATTTCTATAATTTTGTTTTGTACGTGTCGTTCAAATACGAGGCATTATTGGGGCAACTTTCCAAATGGTTCTTCGTTTATGTATGTTCACAACAGTGGCGCACCGACGGGGGGGGATTCGGGGGTTGTAACCCCCCCCCCCCCTGAGGCCGACTTAACCCCCCTTTTTGTTTAACCCCTTTTCTTTCCTTACGCATTTGAGTGCTGCAACTAAGATGTAAGACGCGCAATCGTCTGCACACTCGCAAAAAGCGCATTTTTTGACAATTTCCCGTGAAGAAATCGAAATTAGTGCTGTTTAGATGGTATTGGCAAACTGTCAACCCCCCCCTGGCAGAGATCCTGGGTGCGCTACTGGTTCACAATCAGCTCGCCATGCAAAGAATCGCTCTGAAAATACCGATATTTTAAGCGGGGGCTTTGCTTCAATCCATAGGACCACTTTACCTATATGGCCACGGAGAGCTAGATCTTGTCGCCCGCAAAAAAGAACTGCCTCAATAATAGGCCATTAAGTTTCTTCTATTTTCTCTTACTTTACTTGGCCTGCCCTGGTCCAGCTGATCAATCATATTTGGCGCGCTTCCTGAAAATGTTTGGCGAAAATTATCAGATGCCAGCTGACAGTCACGATGATATTTAATATTTTCGTGTGTGTGCAAGATTGCGAGCGCGTGCTTCCATTTCTGGAACGGCTTGGACACGCGCGTTCGAGTGCGGGCATGTTGGCCCAAGTTTATAAAAACATTAAACCCAGAAAGTTCCAGAATTAAAAATCAGAAGCACGCCTTTGGAAATGTCAGTGCACTTTCGCGTCAAAAGTGTATGAGAACTTTATACCCATCAAGTTTCGGAATTGAAATCCATGCGCTCCGTAGATTCCGGTGCCGCTGCAAGATGCCACGACGCGCCCGCTCGCTATCGAAAAGCCCTTGAAACTTTGTGATCAGCTGGGGCTCCTTACGTTATGTGACTCCAGGTGCATGGACGTTGCCACGAAATCCAGCCCGAGTTCGCAATTTTCGCGTCGAAATGTCTTTTCGAGCGTCAAAAAGACATTGTAGACAAACTCCAGAATGATTCCCGGCGCCGGTGGTTGTTTTGGTCGGCGGTGCATGACAGCACGAAAAAACTTCGGGGGGGGGGGGGGGGGGTCCCCTGGCTACGCGCTGACGTCAGCGGTTCATCAATTCGACGTCAGGAGTTTGGAATAAAATCACAATGGAATAGTTTTACGTATACGACTCTTGTTCTTGCACACAACGCTGATACCACCAGCGGAAGGCAGCACGCTGCCGTGGCTCCGCTGAAGAGGCGTACGAGTGGATCGTCCACTTGGATTCGTCGTTCTTGCAGGCGTCTCTAAAGACCTTCAGTACGCGCCGCAACAACGACGGCGAAAACGCGCCTCTAACGCCCGCATAATTGATATTGCAACAAAACATGGTTAACACGAATAGTATAGTAGCAAAATGAACACACTTACAACAGACATTTTTCGTAAGCGTCCTTTCAGAAGATCACTTGGAACAGATGACTGGTCCTGGCGAACCTGCAAACGTCGAAGCAAGTGCAAGTGTTAAGAGAAAGCTTCGCCTTAAAAACTCCAATATCGGAATACATGAGAATGGAGAAATCGTTCTGTTACCGCACCGGATTTCGTAAAGCTTGTTTCACGAAAAGAAAAGCTTCATTTATACCGGCTGTAGGGGTTAAGCTTTGTATCTATGATGTCAACCTTTATTTATATTGTTGAAATTGCAAAATATAGGAGGAGGAGGAAAGAAAGAGAGAAGGCAGGGACGTTAACCAGAAATGCGTTTGATTGGCTACCCTACTCTGGGGGACGGGAAAGAGGGAATCGCACGATGAGATAAAAAGCTCCGTCGCATGCCCCCGCGCGAGGGACACGTGTAAATGCAGAGCATAGTGGGGTTCCGTGGTGTTGGTCTGGGTTGAGAGAGAAGAGAGAATCGTAGGTAGGTAACGTAATATTGTTATTATTTTATTGGCATCACTGTGCCCGAAGCTCCGGTCCAGGAACTCGCGTTTGAAGCGCGCGTCGGCACCCCCAAAGTCCCGTTGACGTTGCCCGACGGCTTCCGCGCCAGCGCCCTCCGGGGCGACGGGCTACGCGGCGGCGGCCTCCAGACGACGACGCTTGCTCGCCGCCGTCTCTCGTTCCCGTACGCCGGGGTCCGCGGCCCGACGCTGACGTGTCGCAGCCGCGTGTCGTTCTCGACTCGAAGGGTCCGCGGCCCGACGCTGACGCCTGCCCGCGGCTTCTCGTGCACGCTGCTCGGGATCCGCTTGTCGACGTTGACGCCTGGCCGCGGTTTCTCGTTCACGAAGTTCGGCGTCGGCAGCGCGCCGGCTCGTCTTCTGCCGCCGTGGACGAAGACGATGGTACGATGTCTTGAACTGGTGCTTCGGCGCTGATGTTGGATTGCATCGAGGTACTAGTGAAGGTCTTGCTTCCATCGCTTATCAACTGCGACCGCCGACGAACGCAAGAGAGCGCAGGAGTTGACGAGTGAAGCCCGCGCCAACCGCTTATATTCCTAGCGCGCGCGCTAGAGGGAGAGGGGGTGGAGAGAGGGCGCGCTATCACGCCAGCACCTGCTGTGGCTACGTAAAGTCCCTATATAAGAAAAGTACCGCCATCCTTTGACAAATGCCGCTTCGCTCTCTCCTGTGTTATCCTGTATCTCCTATTGGACGATGATAGCGCGCGCTTTTCACTTCTTTATATTTTCTATTTTTCCGCCTCAAAGCCATGTTGAAAGTCCTCTGCGCAGCCGCAGTCGCCGGTGGCGGCGCGCGCCCGGCCTGAAAGCTTCAACGTGGACTTTCTAGGTGCGCCACCGTCGACTTGGCTTTCGCAAGCAAAAAGTAAAGAAAAAGCAAGCACTTTAGGAGAGGAGGCGGCGAAGGAAAGAGTAGATGGCGGTACTTTTCTTATATAGGGACTTTATTGCTACGGTGCTTGCAGCGCCGGAGCGCGACTCAACTTCGACGCTTCGCGCGCTGCAAATGTGCTGCAAGCGTGATGCGGGAGAGAGGAGTGGGGGAGAGGGCGCACCTGTGCTCGAGCTGTTGCGGACGGACGGCGCACGCTACATGTGAGTTAAAGAAATGCTCTGCATTTAAAAGAGGAGGGGGGGAGGAAGGACGCGGTGAGCTCGCGCACACACGCGGAGGGCCTGAACAAGTCAAAGGCGTTCACATAGGGCACTCGCCCTCAAGAAGGACAAAAACGCCCTCACAGCTTTGTGAACCGACGAGCGATGGGGACGGTCTTCAAGTAGCACCTGCACGGACAACGGCCTATCGTCCACTCGTTGCAATGCGATAATGCATGTCTTTCCGACTGAAATCGGAGGCAGTGACACAACAAATGTTCGATGTTCTCTTCACCTCCGCAGACTTCGCACGCAGCACTGTCGGTCATTCCAATCAAAGCACAGTACGCCTTCCTGAAAGCCACTCCCAACCACAGCCGATATACAAGCCATGCCTCACATCGGTGAAGCCCGGGTGAAGGTCGGAGTTGGTCGATGTAGTCGATCCGTCCGTATAGACGTGAACGTGTCTACTGTATCTCTCGTATAACAGGAACAAGCTCGATTGTTTTAGTGCAAACGGTGATAGGTCTGACTTTCTGAAGTCCTGGAATTCTGAGGTGTACTTCAGGACGGCACAAACACCATATAGGAGCATAGGTCGGCAGTGTGGGAGTAAACTCACTCACACTCACTCACCATAATTTTTTCCAGGCCCTGCACTGACTCACGTTCACACTCACCTCCATTCACAGCACTCGCACTCACCTCCACTCACACTCACTGGCACTCAACTCCACTCACTCGCACTCACACTCACTGGCACTCACCTGCGCTCACTGGCACTCGCACTCACTTGCACTCACACTCACTGGCACTTACACTCACTGGCACTCCCTCCACTCACAACACAGGCACTCACCTCCACTCACACTCACAGGCACTCACTCCCACTCGCACTCACCTGCACTGACACTCACTGGCACTCACTCGCACTCACCCCCACTCACACGCACTCGCTCGCACTCGCACTCCCCATCACACTCAGTGACACTCACTCGCACTCGCACTCACGCCTTTGAAATGAGTGCGAGTGAGTGTGAGTGAGTGCACTCATGAGTGCGCCGACCTATGACTGGCACTCACTCACACTCACCGGCACTCACTTGCACTCACACTCATTGGCACTCACCTGCACTCACTCGCGCTCACACTCACTCACGCACCTCACTCACACCCCCCACTCACACTCACAAGCACTCACCTCCACTCACACTTCCTGGCACTCGCACTCACCCCTTTGAAATGAGTGCGAGTGTGAGTGAGTGCACTCATGAGTCACTATGCCGATCTATACCGCTCACAATTCATGTATATTCATAACGAAGCTTCCAATTTAGCACCTGTTGCATCGGCAGTGCTCCAAGGCAGTGTTTTGGACCCAGTTTTACTTTTAATATACATAAAAGATTTGCCTTCCCGATTACATGGTAACATCCGTCTATTCGCTGACTATTCTATTTCACCACCATATACAAATCACCATATACAAAATTCTGCCTATTCTTGCTTCAGGAGTGACAGATGACTCTAAATGCCCAAAAATATGTAACGCTAACAGTAAGTAGAAACAGATATCTGAGTTTACTTACATTATTAATGGCACACCTCTCACTTGTGCATTTCAGCGTAAATACTTAGGTGTCAAGGTGCTTAGGTGTCAAGGTCATGGTGCTTTAACATATGCTCTCCGATGGGAAAGCCATGTTAACAAAATAACCTCAAGTGGAAACCAATGTACATGCTAAGCACTAAAGCGACTCTTCTTTCTGAGAAGACGCCTTCGTCTTGCGCCCCCAAATACAAATCTGCTGGCCTACAAAATGCTTGTTCGACTAGTGTTGGAGCACGCCAATATTGCTTGGATTCCGTACACAAATGAACTTATTGCATGAATGGAAATGGTGCAGAGGAAGGCAATAAGCTTCTGTTTTAATAAATACAAGTTAACGGAGTCATTGACTGAATTATTAAAGAGAGCTGGTTTATTAACACTGCAAAGTAGAGCAAAACTAGCACGACAAATGTTTTTGTTTCAATTTATTCATGGTGACATAAACATTGACGTATCCGTACTAAGTTCTTCGAATAATTCTAGGTCCACACGCCAGAAGCACTCTCGAACACCTAAAGAATATACCTTTAACTCAAATTGCTTTAAATGTTCAAATTTCCTTAAAACAATTAGAGAACGGAATGAACTTAGTAGTTCCGTTACTAACGCTTTATCTTTAAATAACTTATTCATAACTTCGAGCGCCGCCATCTTGGAACAGCGTTCGCTCAAGTTTGCCCTCGCTGATCATCGAGGGAACGGCAGGCAGACAAGACGTAAACGAACTGGTTTCATACATCTACGGGCGAGCGAACATGGAGAAACAGAGCGACTACTGCATGACAGCAACTGCAAAAAAGTGAAGCTGAGTTCTTATCTACAGTGGAGGGCGCTCTCCCTTTATATCCCGACCGGGGTTGTCTTCAGTTCTGTCTTGTTCCAGCACGGAGTCTGGAACAAACAATGTCAATGCGTCTTTATGCTTTTGAGGACGGATTGGCATTATATGTGTGCACGCGCGTGGCGCTCCGTGCATTCTGTTTCCTTTGAATGAAAAAAAAAAAAAATCTATTTCGCGGTGAAGCGCACGCGCACAAGAAAAAACGCGTCGAGCACAGGAAAAAAAAAAAAAAAAAAAAAAAAAAAAAAAAAAAAAAAACTCATGGACAACCTGTCGCGCGCAAGGGGGGGGGGGGGGGGGGAGGCGGAGCGAGTAGCGCGACGGCCAAGTCGGTATAATAAAACATACAGATAAAAAAGGAACTGCTATAGAGGAGGAGGTGACGCGCGGCTTCTTGTCTGTTGCCATGCCAAAGTAAACAACCATGTGCGCTGCCATTTTTATACAGTATCGCCCGCCTGTAAGGGCCGTAACTTAAGGGCGCCTTGGCACTAGCGTCGGAAAGAGCGGCTGCACTAACGCGACCAATGGGAGAATGCGGAGATTCCCACGGCGGTCTGGAACACGAGACAGTCTGGCTCAATCAGGAACGCAGGCGCAAGATCGGACCATAAATGGGCACAACCGTCTCCATACACGCTCCTGCAAGCACCCGGCGCCAACTTGTCGCGTCGGCAGAAGGGGTGAGCGTTCAAAGGAGGAGTAGGCGCTGTTGGTACACACACGCACGCGCACATACAGCTCGCGTGACTTCCAACGGTCATGTGTCGCCGACTTGTCGGCGCCTCCCTAAAGCCCGACGTGCCTTAAGCCCAGACCACACGTACGCTTGCGGACGCGCGTAGCTACGCGCCTAGCGAGGAATGGCGGTTGTATCCACAAATACGCGCGACAGCGCGCGCTCACTGGCCTCCACTCGTTGACGCCTTGGCAGCCCGCCACTTCGTATTTCGTTGTTGACATGCTTCAAAATGCTTCGATATCTATAAAGGTAATTGTTATATTTTTGGAGCTGTTAGATCAGCACAAAGAGTGAAGAAAAAGCACTTTCTTGCATGGTATAAATCTGCTTAAAGGGACACTAAAGAGAACGGGAATTCAGCTGGAATAAAAGAGGGACCTTCAGAATGCATGCAGTTTTTGTTGGGTGCAGAAATATGAGTTATTAGCGGAGAAATTCGTAAAGAAAGACCAAATATCTCTTCCTCAATTTCTCTCACCCCAGATTTGGCGCTGAAGCAGTGTCATCACAGATTTCATTGCTCTCAGCGAATCAGAATGCGCCATGATACGTCACCGCTTGCGTAAACGGCCGAGGCACTGGATGCATCATGGCTGCATGCATGGTCGCTGCGTTTGCGTTCGCCGCGATGGATACCATTGCTGCCGCTGAACCTTGCAACGAAGAGCTCGCCAGGGAAGCAGGACTGCATTTCAGCGTTATTCAGTGAAACGGAGCGCGAAATCATCCTCCGTGCTCGAGCGGTAGGTGTTTCCGCGTGCGATGGCGGTGAGCCGCCGGCCGCGCCGGTGGAAAGCAGAGCTTCGTTTTCGTCGACGGAACGCGAAGCGTCCGGTCCGCCAGGCGACGATGTTCCCGACAGAACAAGCGTATATAGAAAGTTGCGCACGTACACGGTATGGTTATTTCGCGGCTTTATTTAATGACATTAAGCACTCACCGAGCCGCCAGTTTGCTGCTGCAGGGGCACCGGAAGGGGGTTTGATGAAGGCCGCATTGAGGGAACAGCTCGAGAAAGGACTGGCCTCTGCGGCACGCCAAGATACTTTCCGAGGGCAGGATTATACACATAATCCGAGGGCGAGAAATGCAGAGAGCACACCATCGGTTTCTCTGGCTCTTTTGCCGTTTTATCATCGGCAGAGCACAGTGCCATTGCGAACGCCGGGGAGCCAGGGCTCACCGCGCGACACCACATGAAAGGACACAATCGAGTCAACACTGCCGCTGCCCCTGAGCAAGCGCCTTGGGCCATTTATACAGCCCTCAACACTACACACACGAGGCATTTTCCGGCTGTTTCCCGCGAAGTCAACGTTTTTCGAGCCACGCAACACGCAACCAAACACCGTAGAGCGGAACAGGCGCGCGCGACGATGAAGTGACCAAAAACGAAACTACGAAACTATCACGACCGGATGTATCACCATGTCATTTTTTCTTACTTATTTAATTTTGTGCTAAACTTGTACTTCCTCGCTTGAAACGGTTTAAAAAGTTGGCAAATGCTGTCTATGTACGTTTAAGGTGTATTTCATTTTGCGTTTTATTAACAGCGATAAATCGCTCTCGACCAATCGCGACCGGCCTGCATTTGTAATCTCCGACGTCACGAACGTGTACTGCGGGAAATTCGAAGGGGCGTCAGCACCTATCCTTCAGTTTTTCGCTATTTTCTCGCTTATTAAACATCTGTTTGCAGTAAAAATGGTATGGCTGTGATCGTGAAAGAATAATCTACCATTTAAGCTCAACTTCCGGTTTCTCTTTAGTGTCCCTTTAACTGAGAGTTGAATGCACCGCGCAGTCGCTGCTTAGCCAGGCGCGCCGACGCAAGGCAGCATCAGGCGCGCGTTAACTGAGAGGAGCTGATCACCGAGATCGCGCCTCGTTTCGATGCGTACGAGCCGTGCCGCACCGTCTGCGCATGCGTGGGCGCGCGGACGCGAGCTTGCGCGCGTTTGTAAGCGTACGTTGTAAGCGTACATAACGTGTGGTCTGGGCTTTACGCATCACGGCCCTTTGGCGTCGTCTGCAAACGTCTTCGGATGCCTGATTTTTTATGTCAGCGCTTTGCGCTCGCGCTAACGGTTGCCACAAAAGCACAGTGTAACATTAGCTATGGTGGAAACGAATGGACATGCTGAGCAGTTTCTGTGAACAATTCTTTTTAAAACCTGTATCGGGATTTTTGTTGAGTAATCTGATCGCATCATTGCGCATCCTGTCATTTTCGCGATTGCTATTTTTTTACTCATACAAAGCTTATTGCTACTAATAATTTCATGTATTAATTTTGCAAGTGTTTTAGTACTTTCCATGTATAAATTACATGATTGTGCTTCTTTTGTATTTATATGTATGCCCTCCTCCCTTCAACGACCTCGAGATCGGCAGTATTCATAAAATAAAAAAATAAACGCTACGCGACTTCTGTTCGCCTGCTTGAGCGCATTTCAACCGCGCTCTTTTCGCTGCAGGAAAAAAAAAATATATTTTCCCACCCTTGTCCCGCCTAACAACGAGAAGGATACTGCGGAAGAGCCATTCGCACAATAAATACCGAGAACACGACAGAAATATAAACTACATCAATGTAGTACGCGCAAGTTTGGCAGGGCTGCAGAAAGTGACCTGGCTTCCAAACACTTCCGAGTTGCAGCAGACAGCAAGCACAATGCGAAAAAAAAAAGCGCAGATATTCTGCTGAAATGCACTAAACTCACTTGCTTCACGCAAGTCAACAGCGCTCTCTCGTTGTTTCTAAAGTATTACAGAATATCAAATATCATCAACGCCAAAATCATAAGAGAGACCTGAAAGGTTCTTGGAAACCACCCAGTGGACGTATGAAACCTTAGCCACGGTCAAAACCCATGCGCAAACCGCAGAGCTTATTTAATGTCCCAACTCGCGTAACTCCATGGAAGCGGCTTCACGCCTCCCGAGCAAGCGCCGAAACTGGGAGGGCGAGTGACGAGAGGAAGCGGGGCCGCGAGGAGTTCAGGATGAGGAGATATGTCTCCGTGCTTATTTTTTTTTTCAGCCCCGATGAAACTAGTGAATTGGAACATTTTGCAGATTTCATTTCACTATTTCACAAATGGACGCCCCCATTTTGTCCCCCAATTCGATGGGGGCCTAATGCCACAACCGCAGGTGCTCAAGGTTAATCCTGAGTCCGCCACTGCGGCGTGCCGCTTAATCATATTGTAGTTTTGGCAAGTAAAACCCCGGAAATTATTATTATATTAGTCAAGTTCGCTCAATCATGTGTAATTCATGCAACATAAATGCCAAAGTTTTAAAATACTTTTAAAGGCCCTTTTTTACAATCAATCTGGTTAATAAAGGTATAAGGACGTGATCTCAAGTTCTCCTTAAGCATTCCATTATTTGATTACCTGAACGTTCTGATCTTTTGAGCAGTGCAAAAACTAATTCAAAGAGAAAGAATTTTTAAAAATATAACCGCACCACAAAGTGACGCTGCCCTGTGTCGGTTGCGAGCTCTTTACAGCGCAGTTGGGCATGTTCGACAAACATTTCGAGGAAGAAGGCTGACGGGACTGTTTCCACGTGTTTACTGCCGACGAAGCTGCTCATCTGAAGTATGGCTGTTCCCGACAAGCACAACTGCAGTTAGGCGTTATGGGTCCGCTTGCACTGCAACATAACTCAAGACTTAATGCCAGGCATTCCATGAACAAAAAGCAATTATCTTGCTTTTAACTTCCAGAAAGATTCAATAACAGCTTTTGGGGCATACGCGAATGCTATGTTGCGTCACAACAGCTTTGCAGTCTCCGTCGAAGATATATCAGTGTGCTTGAGTCCTTAGCGCCATGACGCTGATTTCTTACACCCGGCGCGGCGGAGACCACCGTTTCAGTCGCTAGACGGGCAGTCCAAGTAAGCACAGACCAAGCATGCTGTTCCGGGCTTCCAGTGAATGTTTCCGAGACGCCAGAGGTGTTTGCCTGTGATTTCGCCTCTCGCATTGGAAATGCGGTCGCTGTGTTCTGACAAGTTCGAAATATCGCTGTATCTGCCATCAAATCTGCTTTCGAAATGGTTCACTCCAAAACTACCAAAGGTTAATGTTGGGGGTGTGTCGGAATGCGGTCTTTATGAAGGGTATACAAGGTTCTTTATCTTAACACGCGACTCGGTACCAGGCCCCTTTAAAATGCAGCCGATTTCCCTCAAGTAGCATCTCTCGTCGGCTGGACTGCCAGAGGTAGAATATCCGTCACTTCGATGACGCTGTCTCGGCCCCTAGGCGATAATGTGACATGGCCGCAGCTTCCCAGAAGCGTGTCCTCGGGGTGGCAACATAGCCACGGGCAGTTGGAATATGAGAGGCATGGTTATATGCGAGTAGCTCTCGCTTCTAGTAAAAATACACGGAAAGAGCCATGTGTGAGCTGTTCATCATTTCAACGACAGAGGATGTCTCCGGGGCGCGAAGTTTGGGAAAACGTCATGATAGCGCTCGGAGCTCCAGCTCACCGATACATCTTGGTCAGAGTCCGTGAACATGTCATGTAGCACCCTCCCATACGAGTGTGTGTGTGTGTGTCTGCATGTGTGCGTGAATGTATGTGCATACAAAGCAGTGCAAAACTTTTGGAATGGGTCGGGAGTTGAACCCCTCCTCCCTTCCCCCCCAGCCAGCCCCCTCTCTTGCTACTCCTACGATCACCGGCAAAGTACTTGGTCGAGTTCCAGCGGCGTGCACGTCAGCCCGAGTCGTCAAGATGGCTATTTGTTTTCGTTTCTCGTGGGGACATAGTAATGACGAAGAGAGCAATAGTGGCGCTGCTGCAGCTGCGCGACTCAAATGAAAAAGATCATGACCCAAATCTCCCTTTGCCGAAGTTCAACGCTGGCCACTTCACTGTTTTTAATAAATACCGTTACAACCCCAACCTCTGTCTGTCCATATCTCTCTGTCATTGACATAAGATGTGTTCATGCTTGCCGCCCATGCTCGCTAAGCTCCCCCTCGGTCGGATTCAGTCAAGATAGCGGGAAATAGAGGGAGAGATTGACTGTCCGTATACTTAGTCAACCACTTAACGCCGAAACAAACACATACAAAAGGGAGAACAAAGCGGTATCTATCATTGCATGTTCGCTTTTTCTCCATGTATGCGAGCGTGCGTGTCTGTTACTCTGTGCTAACTTGGCTAGTCCCTCTTCCGCTCTGCCTGTTTATATAAGGAGCCTGTAGGTGTACGTTGAAGATGGAAAGGAGGAAAAAAAATGAGGAGCCATTCGATCCACCCTCTGAAGGCGGATGACGAGCGAAGCTGTAGCAAATCACGTGGTTTTAAGCGTCTTCACTCAGTGGAGGTCATGGCAAAACTTGCCGGTCATGATTTGGATATGTCTGCAATCAGCGCTCCAGCCCATACATATTCCCAGGCGTATTAAAGAAAATGTCGCAGTTTCGCCCGAAAGGCGAAGCCTCGATTGCGTTAGCAAATTAGTAGAGAGCTATACGAAGCAAGGATAGTAGTTTATTGGGCCGTATAAACTTGTAAACATTCGCCTATTCATTAAATAGACAAGCACGGTGTCACGCGCGCACAGGTAAACATGAACACATCTCGCTCGATGACCGCGGAAACTCGCTGTCAGAACGCTGGAGTTAGGAGGCGTGCACTTCTTGCCGCCTCTCGCTTCAAAGCGAACTAAACGTCGAAAACACAGCGCATACGAAGTTACCGGCTCTATAGTCGGATACAACTTTAGAAGACAGCGGCATTTGCCCCTCAAAGGCGGATGCATACGAGCCGGCACCAATAGGTGCGCACTTCAGGTGACGTCATGAGCCGGACGGCCGGTGTCCCCGCCGACGGAGAACATGCCTAACATGGCCGCCCTCGCTTCGAACTGGGCTGAGTCGCGTCAGCTCTGTGCGTCTCCCTTCGTCAGAGTGAATTCGAATTGTTTGTGGTGGTCTGTCATGCCGGAAATATTATTGTGAGCTTACGATGCACAATTTGTGCCGCGTGCGTTTGTTCTGAGCCGTGAGCCGGCGAAGAAAGATTGCAGCGAACATCGGTGACGCTGCGCTGCGCTTCGTGTGGAAATAGGGTGCCTCGATGCCCAGCGCCGCCGTCCGAACGGTGGCGCTGGCATCGAGGCACCCTATTACAAGTGGCATGGGAAGGCCGAAAAGGAAATGAAATGGTGGGAATTCACCAAGGATTGAAGCAAGGATGCCCTCTGTCACCATTGTTGTTCACGCTTTACGTCAAGGGCATAGAAAGACGACTGGAAAACAGCGAATTAGGTTTTGATTTATCCTACATGCGTAATGGACAAATGGTGCAACAGAAGGTCCCTGGATTGATGTACGCAGACGACATTGTGCTACTAGCGGACATAAAAAAGATTTACAGATACTTGCGAATATCTGTGGGAACGCAGCGACAAATCTAGGCCTTAAGTTTAGCACAGAGAAATCAGGGATTATGATCTTTAATGAACACACGAGTAACTTCGTGGTGTCAATTCAACAGCAAGTAATACCCATAGTGAAGCAATATAAGTACCTCGGCGTACACATAAACGAAGGAAAGAATTACTCAAGCAACCACCAAGATAATCTGAAAATAAAGGGAAGCGGAATGCAGCATTAATGAAACACAGAGCACTGTGGGGCCACAATAAGTATGAGGTGGTGCGTGGAATCTGGAAAGGAGTAATGGTGCCAGCGCTAACATTCGCAAATGCCATTATATGCTTAAAATCGGATATTGGCGGGTTTAGAAGTTAACCAAAGATCAGTAGGCCGGTTGGCTTTGGGAGCACACGGTAATACGACAAATGAGGCAGTGCATGGAGACATGGGTTGGGCCTCTTTTGAAGTCAGAGAAGCACAAAGCAAAATTAGTTTTGAAGAAAGGCTCAGGAACATGGATGAAAATAAATGGGCGGCTAAAGTGCACAAGTATCTCTACATGAAAAGCGTGGACACAGAATGGAGGAAGAGGTCAAGGAAGTTGGCAACCAAGTACAGGATAATCGAAACTGTAAATAGACAACCAGGGGTCATCAGAAAGAAAAAGTGAGAGAAATAGAGACCGTGAATTGGATGCAAAGAATGGAAACGAAAAGGGCAATGGAGATTTACAAGAATGAGAAGAAAGAAATTAGAAGGGAAAATCTGTACGATAACACAAAGGGCAGTGCCTTGCTATTTGAGGCTCGAGCCGGTTGCCTAAGGACGAAAACATATCGGAACAAATATTCGGAACTAGATGAGACATGTGTATGCTGCAGTAAAGATCCAGAGACCACTCAGCACATCCTAATGGAATGCGACGGGATCAACCCAGCGAGAACCGTAGGTAACGTGCAACTCCCAGAAGCGCTTGGGTTTAAAGTGGAAGGAAACATAAACAGATCAGCCGTAGAGATCAGCAAGAGACGATTAGAGTACTGGTGGAAAAAAAGCAGGGAAAAGATGGATACGACCTGATCTCTTAAAATCATAGGCAGCGTACAAGCTAAATTTTTGAAAAAGGTATACAAAAATGCGAGATAAAGAACATGTGTAGTATACCTGATTAAATCAAGCAGGCTAGGTGACTATTTGTCGCCACCCCGTTTCAAAGGGGATGCCAACAAATCATCATCATCATCACCTATGTGGAAACAGGATCCCGCGGCGACATACCCGCTGCAAAGAAACATCGTACGTGTTTGTTCCGTGGTGTTCTTTTGCTCCTAAGTGAAATTACGACGACGAGAGTTCGCCAAAGTCTGGTGCCTACTGTGAGCGGCGGGTGTGTTTGTGTACTGTGCCCCTGCGTTTCTCGTCGGACGTGGTGAAGTGATGGAGCAAAACCATTATCAGGATAAATGAGAAAAGCGTGCGCGGATGAAACCAACCTGCGAGTTTCTCAACAGAAAAGATTTGTGAAAGCAACCTCCAACGCAAAGATTCGTTGCTGCCAGCTCAGCGTGCAAACGACCGATCGTTGGCAGCAGTGTGATAAGATAGCCGAGCGTCTAGCGGCGTCGTTCGAGTGTTGTGTAGCACCGTCGATTGATTGCTTTCCACCAATGCTAACAATCAGTGACTAACACGCGCTGCTTGAGCGAATGTCATTGGATAGTTAACGGTCAGGCGTTTGGAAGCAGTGTTTGTTTCCTTATGTCAGCCTGAATGCTAATATAAAATTATGACTGATACACTGGTGCCGTTGCAAGGGAGCTTGGCATGAATTCGCGTCGCTGTGTGTCTTAGAACTCTTCGCTCACTGCACCCGCCAGCTGTAGAAAGCCTGCTGGACACAATCGCGCATAAGTTGTGCTGCCAGCGCTAGACTTGCTTTCCCACAACACAGCTTTGCGCTTTGTCGTGATATGTCGCTACTAAAAAATTCCCATGACAGTGAAGGCAACAGAGCCAATATGTACATTAAAAAAAAGTACGACAAGTAGGCACAGCTGCTTGTGAACTGACTCCTAATAGTTCTACTCGCGTCTGCTTTAAATGTGTGTGCGTGTTTTCTTGTGCGTTATGTATATTTGTTATTTTGCCCTGTTTTGTATTTTAGATCTTGGTTTTCGTGCTCGCGTTTGTGTTCATGTGTGTGAATATGTGAGTTCTTCCGTGCGTGTATGTATTTATTCCTATTTCTATCCTTTTATCTTTGCTTTTGTTCTTGTAAGCATGCTGCAGCCACGACTTTCTTTACAATTCCATTAACTCGTCTCATTCAACGCACCAAGTCCTGTGAATAGCCGGGCTGGTCTCTTGATGTCATTAAAGCTATTCTCTCTTGTCTACCTTGCCTCCTCAGTCTGCCACCTTGCTTTGTTTTCTCCTACTATTCTGACCTTGCTTCTTGTGCTGTTGTTGCAACGTGATTAATCAACTTGCACCAAAGAAAGTTCTATCAGCTGTGACAACAGAAACATGACAGATACAAAATGTTAAAAGCATCATGTGGCTTGCACAGTTATTCGTCTCTTACCCCTGTAATGTGTTTATGCATCAGTGCATACGGTAGCTTGCCAGAAGTGCACATGAAAAGGTGCCATATTGTGAAACAGCACCTTGCTATGTTGTTGCATTCAGTCTTAATAAACAGATGGTTTTGCTGCCCGTCACATGTGGTGGTACACATATATAACATTATGCAGTGGGGTATCATTTCCTGTCTTGACGCTTTCATCATTACAAATGCAGTTTTCTAGTGAATGGAGTCCAGCAAAGCAGTGCTGTGAGAGCTTTTGCAACTTTAACCATTATTACTTCCCAATACCACTCTCTGAATCTGTCCGTCACTTTGCCTACGGCTTGTAATGAACAAAGTGACTCACTAAAACATGTTCAACTTTACTGAGCATTTTTTCCGGTACGTAAATATGACAAAAAATGCTAGCAAAATTAATCACAATAATTGTGCTTGCATTCGCATTACTTGCTCGAGTCAGATTAATAAATTGAAAATTGGCTATGACAACACTTCAATTTTCAGTGCAGACTGCTAACGAACCATAAAGCGTGCTCTGACTGCTGCTATTTCACTAAGGGCGCGTCAAACTCGACGGTGGCTGCCTGAGTGAGCATTTTGGGCCTCACTTAGCTAATGATGTCTTATATTGTTCTCTTATTCGCATATTGTGTGAGCCAGATAACAAAATAACAATGCAACTACATGAATGTGCTTTGGCATTCAAGCTGCTGACAGTGGCTGTCAGTTTCGTGTTGTCTGCTGCTATTTCACCACCATCGCTATGACATGACTGTGATTTGCAGTGCAGACTGCTAACAGAACCATAAAGCGTGCTCTGACTACTGCTATTTCACTATGGGGCGCGTCAAACTCGACAGTGGCTGCCCGAATGAGCATTTTGAGCCCGCCAACGAATCAGGGTTGACAATAGTGTTTCAATTCAGATATGCCAGCATTTAAATGTTTCTATGCCACTTCTTAAATCGAGCAACAATGTGTGCAGGACGTGTGCTTATCAGAATGAGCTTCTTATAAGGAATATGCACAAAGGAATGCTTATTTATTTGAGAGGTCACGGAATGGAGGTTTTGGCTGGTGCGAACCCACCGGCAAAATTTTGATAGCCCTAATAAGGGCTGTTCTTTTGTTAATAAGAAGACTTTATGCTTCGTCGAGTGGCTCAATGCCAGACAGCTCGCAGTCGGAGTCGCTTTCTTCAGTGTCATCTTCACCCAGCTGGATGATGATGGTTGACTGTGCTCATCCCAGACGTGTAAAGTCTGAACTTTGCCTCCAAGTCCATCACATGCTGAATGCTCTTCCTCCAGTCTTCCGCCGTTACCTGCTTGATTTTCTCCCTCAATATGACGTCAACCGTGGACAACTTGAAGTCTCTGTTGTGCGCAGCGATGCCATTTTTGACCTTGGCCCACACAAGCCCAATGGGATTAAATTCGCAGTGGTACCGGGGAGCCTGAGTACAATGCAACCGGCGCTTATAGCTGTGTTGTCTACGATTAGCTCAGAAAGCGTGGACTTTACAGATGCACCAGCTCAAGCAGCTGCTTCTTTATCATCATTTCACGTACGGTTGATGTTCTTGCTTGTGAGCCACTCCGTATCTTTTCCTTCTTCCAGGCTGTCGTCGGCAATTTCTCTTCTCGCCGGCTATGGTAAGGTGCATTGTCTAAAACAATGAGCCAGCTGGCAACTTCTGCAGAACGTCATTGAACCAGCCCTCAAAGCGATTGCCATCCATTTCTTCGTGGTAGTCGCCTGTCTTTTGGCCTCTGAATACATCCAAGCAGCCGTCGACGAAACCATCCTCGCTGCCGATGTGCGTCACGATCAGGCGCTGACCTTTCCCAGAAGGTTGTTTTAGACCGTCGTCAGGCCATTTTGCTCGAGCGAACAGGCGTTCCGCGATTCTGCACCACGGTGTCTGTCCACACGATCGACCGAGTGTGTCCCGCCGTCACCCATGTCTCGTCCAGGTAGAATATCTTTCGGCCTTCCGCCCGGTAGCGCTCCACGTCACGGAGGTAGCGATTCCGCCAATTGGTGATGTCATCCCGGTCGATAAGCAGCTAGTTGCGGCTTCTCTTTCGTGCTTGAAGCCGACCTCGGCAAGCAGGCGACGCACAGCACACCCCCTTAGTGATGGGGAAACTCGGTAGTTATCTTCTCGACCGTCGGTATCTGTTGCGGCGAAAGAAATCGTGCACAATGACCTCAGCGCGCACAACGTGAAGCTGTCAAACTTCGCGCTGCGTCTTCTCTTCTCCGCATTGCGTGGGCGCTTCGCGAGGGGCGTCGTCAGTTTGCCACCCGAAAAATGCGAAGCTTTAACTTCCTCCTCACCTTGAACAACAGTCCTTTCGCTGACACGAGCTGTCGGCGACAAACTTGCTCGTGTCCTCCACGCTGCGTTCAGGGTGATGTTACGCCAAAACGTGTAGCAGTGGAAGATCATGTTGCGTGAATCGCTGTTCAGGATGTGGCCGCTCTTGTTCTTGCCGAGGCTCCTTGTGGTGTGGTCATCGAGGCGACACAAGGCTCGTTCGGCAACAAAGGATCGCGTTCCGATGTCACCTCGCTGGGCTCCATGGCTGAAAACTGGCACGGAATGCCGCGCGATCGTGCGCAAATCACGAGATCGCAGGTGCGCAACGCGAAAAAAAAAATATTAATTAAAAATAAGCCCAACACATTAAGAAAATAAGGTTGTGCAAACACACAAAAAGTATATAGAATCTTATGCTATTAAGCCAGCGACTACACCGCCCGGTGCCGTCGATCTTGCTCCGTAGCAGACGACGCACAGCGTTGTAGAAGGCACGGAGTTATTTTCTCTCGCGATCCGGCATGTGCGGTAGCATTTCCATCATGATAGTTTTACCAACCACTCGTCAAGATACAAATCTTATTATACCGACAAATCACGCGTTGAGAAGCAGTCACAATTTTGAGCGGGACTATTTCTTGAGTCGCGGAGGAATTGCTGCTGCGTTCGGTATATGGGCGGGGCCTCCTCCTGTCTTCTAAAGTTGTACCCGACTATAGTTTAAATTTGTCCAAGCGGGAATCGCTTGAAGAGGAGGCTCGCGCGGGCGCGCACTTTTCACGTGCAGATCGCTTACAAGATACGAGCCCACGCGACCGCCGCCAACTACGACGCCCCCCCCCCCCCCCCAACCCCCCCCCCCCCCCCCCCCACCCCCATCCGTCCCGCCTTTTCCCTCGCGCGCGCGAGATTGAGCAGCAAGCCGACAAGCTTTCACTCGCACACACAGCGTACCGCCGGCACGCGGCGACGATGTTACCTTGTTTGGACTTCACACGGAACCTCGCAGAAGTGCGCTTCCGTGTGAGCGGGAAGCGCAATATATGAGCGGATATATAATATATCCGCTCATTTCACTATACATAGTTTGCACGTGCGTCACTTCCGCACCGGTCCGCGAGCCTGTCCGCCATCTTTAGGCACCTGCGGGGATGCGGAAGCGTGCTGGGGCAGGCTGCGCGCGCTGACGCGTTGTTGATCCGAAGTTCCTTCTCGCGTCGTGATCATGCCAATCTGCGCGATTTTCGGTTTCCGCACAACAAGTACCACTGCCGCGAAGCCGAGCTACGCAGAACCGGGCGTAGGTCCACACCAAACGTAATAACATGGCAGTGCGAACGCACAAGAATGCTGTAGGAGAAACGTCGGTGCCTGTGGCTTTCCCGAATAAATCGGAAGGACCTGAACAACGTGCGTGTCGTCACTTTGTTTCGGGCGAGTATATAACACGCCAAAACACTGCGCATCACTCATGATCGTAAAAGGGCGGCAGCGAAAGCCCCGTACTGGTTGGTGACCGCCCGCTACCACACGCATAGTCGCCTTTACCGCTCTGAAAAACACCCGTGTACTTGTGTTGTAGTGCACGTTAAAGAACTCTGGGCGGTCAAAATTATCCCGGAACCCTCCACTGCCGCGTGTTTCACAATTAGATCGTGATTTTAGCAACGAAAACCCAATTTTCTTTTTTTTAACGGCCTACAAACTGCTTCGCATCGTCATTTCTAGGTATGTGTGCTTCGCTTAGCGATATGCTAAGCAATATTTGAATGTCTGCATGCTTTCAATATAGTGGGCTACTTCTATTTACCACAACAAAATTCACATGCACGGACATGCACCGAACTGTAAACCAAAACTCGCAGAAAGAAGCGAACACGCGTTTTGAAGCTTGGGGAAAAAGTGCATATCGGTGAACCTTTGTGGCAAGAAAGCTGTCCCTGAATGGAGCAGCACAAAAAACCGCACGCCAAGGAACATATGCTTTCACTGACTCACCTCGCCGCGGACGATGGTAAGACCCGACGACAGGCGCTTCGCTGCAACCTTCCTCACCCAACCGCTCGTGAAGTAATTGTGCGCCTTCAGCGATTTGTAAGCCTTCATTTCGTTCAGAGTGACGTAGCTCGTGGACGGGACAAGATAATAATATCCACGTACGTCGTGGCCGGGTGTGGTATCCACGCCAACGTGCAGCTAGTATGGGTCCACGCCGTTGCACATTCCGACCTTTTCTTTGTAGCGAGCCCGCGTCGGCCCTACAAGCTCGTGTAGAAAGGGCAAAATTCAGGGCTCCTGACTTTTGCCATCGCAAAGATTCACGAGAGCAAACATGCGGCGCTGAGACGTAGAAGCGAACGCCGAACACAAACGCAGCGGGCCAGCGGCTAGTAGCGAGGTGCCTATAGCGATGGCGGACGGTCGGGGCAGGCGGCGGATATGACGTCACGTGCAAACTATGTGTACATTGTCTCACACATGCCTGAACATTGGATTATTACGACCTTAGTGAGTGGTTTCTATCTTAGAGTGCACAATGTGCTAGCGCGATAAGTCATCACTAGAGGCCGGATCTTTAGGCATTAAAGAAGTGCGTTTTAGGCGCCAAAAATAGGCAGGCAAAACAACGTTTTAGGCCTCCAACGTCGTAAATATAGGCACAATAATTTTTTACATAAATGCATATAATTTCAAATGAAGACGTGCGCGACCTGTATCTACGACAGGAAAACAAGAAATGTTATTGTTTATGATGGCAAAAATGCGCCAACAGTTGAACATAGCCGTGCAATAGTTTTATAAAACTGCTGGACTAATGACGATCAACTGACTTAATTCAACAAGCACAGTGCTAATATTCATGTTCGATGGCCACTGTATTCGAGCGTCTCATATAGTGAAACAGGCATGAAAAAGAATACTTGAAAGCTGCGACTACTGGTTCAAAAGCGCTACTTTATGTCTGCCTTACGCAATTAAATTAAGATGCTCCAAAAACAGACAAATAATAAATGCCGCAGAGACTACGATTTATAGGAAATGAACATGTTCTTACATTAAGACTCTTAGGTACAACTCTGGCAATTTTCTTTATGTACAATGACATTATCCGAATTGTACAGGCAACACGTCCCAACACTGCCAAACACTTGCGCCCATTTGAAGTGCATATGTTTGAAGAAATATGTTCGGAGAGCACGCGGAACGTAGTCTAAGAATCACTGTGAAGATTGTGGAAACAACAGCAAACTACCGCTATCTCCAGATTTTTAGATTCAAAATTGTGCCTCTTGTCACTTGGCATCTTGTACGCTGAGAAGAAACGCTCGATGGCGGTGAACACCTTACAAAGTAAATTACAAACAAAACAAAAGCCGCGTGCACATCACATTTTTCTTTCTTCGTTTGCTCTTCACCTTCCTTTCCCCTGACGGACCTCAGCAGTTTCACATTCACTAACCGCTCGCGCCATGTAAGAGCGGCGGCGTATACTGGCCGGCGCGTCCCATTTCATTGCTGCTAGCGGTTGTTTTCCGGGAATTGGTTGAACTAGAGGACTAGGTTGAATCCCATAGTGTTCCGAACAATGTTGCCCGGTATGAATAACGATATTTTTCTGCACTCGCAAGCGAAACTTGAGGCTAAATCATGTTCATATACGCGCCGATATTTAAAATAGGCATTTATAGGCGTATATAGGCATTTAGGCACAAACGCCAAAATAGGCACTTATAGGCGCTATAAAACACTGTAAAGGCCCTCCTTAAACTATAATTCATGCTTATATATCAAAATGGGGTGATAGGAGTGCAAGGAACAAAAAAAAGGCATCTGCCTAAAATCCGGTCTCTAGTCATCACCGCGAGTGAGCTTGTACACACAAGGTGCGTCCATTTTTCCGCAAGCAAGGTGAACCGATATCACCTTTGCTTATCGTTCAAGCACTCACCACGTTCACACTCCCACTCCCAAGCACTCACTCATGTTCACACTCTCCTGCACTCACACTCACGTTCACACTCCCCACTATACACCCAACACTCATCACGTTCACACTCACAGCACTCAGTCACGTTCACACACAGCTCCACTCACACAGCACTCAGTCACCTTCACACTCATCTCCACTCACACTCACAGGCACTCACGAGTCACCACGTTCACACTCCCACTCTACTTATTGGCACTAACATCCATTCACTCGCACTCATCTCCACTCACACTCACTGGCACTCACTCGCGCTCACCTCCACTCACACTCACTGGCACTCACTCGCACTCAGCTGCACTAACACTCACTGGCACTCACTCGCACTCACTTCCCTCACACTCACCTGCATTCACACTCACTCGCACTCGCAGTCACCTCCACTCCCACTCACTGGCACCCACTCGCACTCGCACTCACCTGCACTCACACTCACTGGCACTCACTCGCACTCACGCCTTTGAAATGAGTGCGAGTGAGTGTGATTGAGTGCACTAATGAGTGAGTGCGCCGACAATGGAGGTGAGTGTGAACGTGAGTGTGAGTCCAGGAGAGTGTGAACATGAGTGAGTGCGTGTGAGTGGGAGTGTGAAAAGAGGAGACACCGGCCTGGCCGCTGGTGCGTACCCCGATGTAAGCGAGGCACGATACGCTCTGAAAGTTGTGCTATATGACATGTAGGGTCTTTCCACAGTGAGTGCGGCGAGGTGGTGGCACTGGATCCGGGCAATGTGCCTGACATGTGCACGCATTGTCTTGACGACGATGTGAGTCATGATTGAATACTCTTGAGCAATGGCAATGGTTTCAGCCGTTGACGCACTGCGTGGTACTCAGAGGCATATCCTAAGAGCTTACGCGTGAATGCTATGAATTGTACGCAAATTAGTTTGGAAGGTGTTGGATATGACAGGTAGGCTATGCCGGAGGAACCCAACAAACACCCTGTACAGCTGTAACCTGAATTGTGTGGACACGGCCCAGTTCTTTCCTGCAAGGAACTTGAAGAGATGACAAATAGCCATCAGGCGTTTTTTCACGCGGTTCACGTGAGCAGTCAGGTCAGATCTCTGTCAATCACAACCCCCAATAACCTGTGACTTCTGCTGGACGATATCACTTGTCCGTTGATTGATATGCCGTATGCAGACATTGCCTTCCGGGTAAATGCCACCACTGCGCACTTTTCCCACGTCACCTTCAGTCCTTGTTAACGAAGATAGCATGATGCCGATGAGGACGCCTTCTGAGGCCAAGCGCGAAGCTGAAGCCGTGTCACCCCCGACGTCCAGATACAGATGTCGGCGTAGAGAGTCGAACGGTGCTTGGCAGGTTCTCGACTAGTCCAACAAGGGCTAGATTAAAGAGCGTTGGGCTTATTACTCCGCCTTGAGGGGCTCCGCGGGTACTGTACTACTGGGGTGTCGGGCCATCCCAGGTGAGCACGTAGAATGATCGCATCCGTAGGTAGCTACGAAGCCAGAGATATACGAGTATCTTGCCACCAAGTCCTGTTATTTCTAACGCTTTAAGGTTGGCTTCATGGATGACATTATCGTAAGCCCCTTTAGCGCGTAGAAACAAGAGCAGACAAGCGTTTACAGGCCTTCTGGAATTCGACGTACGTTACAAAGTTGACAACGTTGTCTATAGACGAACGGCCGCGCCTGAATCCTGTCAACGTGTCTGGGTCAATTTCGTAGTGCTCTAGGTACCACTCCCAGTCGCGTGAGAACCATCCCTTCCATTACTTTCCTACACAACTAGCAAGCGCGATTGGACAGTATGAGGCAATGTCCAAAGGCGACTTGCCAAATTCCACATAATATAGAAAACAACAAAAGCATCAAGCTACGACTCTCTAAAGAGCAACAAAAGAAACAATATCACAATTTTGTCTGCGCCTACTGAGTGATCTAAAGAGGACAGAATTGATAACCACTCTGTGAGTAGCCGTTTTGGAAGCCCTCGTAGTAACCATGGGAATATTTCGACGACGCAACCTTCAAACTTACGATTCATATCAGCGACAGATGAAGCAAATGGCTGCAGCACATATACGGTCCACAGCAAAACTGAGACTACTCTGATGTACTTCTGCTGGCTCAAGCATGGCCATATACGACAGTTTTGTTTGCCAGCAGAATACGCGGAGCCCTGACTAATAATTTCAGCTTGTCATTATTTTTGCGCGGTAAATTAAGGTTCTGCACCTCGAAACCATAAAAAATTCCCGAAAGCCTCAGATCAAACTAAATTATTTATTAGGTCAGCGTTCCTACGGCTAGTGTCGGCTTCGTTTCTTAGGAGGCGTGCGCGCACGAGAACCGTATTCCGACGCTTTGTGCTAGGCCACTACGAATACCAAGTCACTCTTCATCGACACGTATTTAAGGGATCGTGATAAGGTGACCAATGATTCGTGGACTGATTGTTTAACATCAGGCGGCTAGCGCTACTCAAAATATCGGCACTCTATTGCAGATATAGCCACGAACCTCTAAACAACTGTAAGGGCAAAATACGCAGCGTAATTCTGCCCACCTCCTACGTACAACCGGAAAAAAAACTGCACCTGTTTTTATTGCGGAGCCATGGACTCTTAATGTTTGTTTTTTACCTTGCTACTTTTCAGAAATTTTCGTTAACAGAATTTAGGTAATAAATGAAAATTATGATTGCCACTATCTAATGGATTCTGCATTTTTACTGAGCCATTTCATTCAAATTGGTTCAGTGATTTCCTAATGAAAGAGTTTCTGCGTTTCCCATGCATTTGAGTGGGGAAACACGAGTAGCGCACAAGGCTAGGTTTCCTCTTAAAAGCAACCGGTGACGTACGAGCATCACGAAAAATATGTTTGAACTTGTCACATACAAATGAATCCGGCTTAAATGGAGACCATAGAATACCATAAGGTTGTTAGATGTATATTCAAAAATGCCAAAATGATCAATCTTACCGGGAAATGAGGCATGCTAAGCCAGAAAAGACAGGAAAGGCTCGGAGTTCTCGCAGAAGCAGCCCGCGTCATTACGGATGTTGATGGTGGAGTGAGTACATTGTATAATAATTAAGGAAAGCCTCAGCATCGCCACATTCGAGAACATTGAACAACAGCTATTACGCAGGAAGATGCATTTCGTCATACCCACGTCATCGAATCAGTGGTTTCCTGTTCTGAAAGGATACTACGTTGAACTAATTTACTGCTTCTCTATAGTGTCCCTTCGAAGCTTTGAATGCTCTTGCAAGTCATATTCTTAAAACGCCAATAGCTCACACAGGGACACGTCTGTACTGGTTTCTTTTAAAGTAAAATGTACAACAATGTTCGATTTCCGTGCTGTATAAATGTTTCTCGACGGCGTCACGCAACGTCTTCTTGCGCTTCGCTCACACCGAGCGCTTCGTGAGCCCATCCATACGTCAGACCCACGCAATATTTCGTATCTCGTGCCCGTATAGTCGATGATGCGAGCGTTAGGATGAAATGATTGCTTACACAACTATTCAGGAAAGTTCGGTCTCAAACGGCAGTCAAATGCACTCGCTGTCAGCAAGAACAAGACAACCACATTTCTGGCAGTTGCAGCATAACTGTGCCCTAATAGCAGTATAAACGTCCTGTTCGTTAAGGTTTGGGCTTGCATACAGACAAACGCAGTACGCACATAGACACGTCCACAAGAAAGCCGCCGACATGCGCTCCACTCGTGACATACGCTTCAAGGCCAAGGACTGACGGAGCTTAAAAAACGTCGCTGTAGAGGCACCAGATTAGCGTTGACAGCCTGCCGTTCTTTAATGTTCACTCAAAGCTGGGTTCACGTCGTAGGTTTTCGCATTCCGCCCTCGCCGGAAGACCGTCACCGTCTATACGGGAATCGAACCCGCGAGCTCAGCAGAGCCGCCGCAGCCAAGCGAAGGCAAAACATGACGCAACATACAGCGAAATTGAATGTGCCAGATATGTGCAAAAATTCCTCGCCGCCCTAATATACCCGAAGCCGTGCTTCATAACATCCGCTTATTGTCCATTCTTTCGTTATCACCCAAGAGCTGGCGTTAACGACTGCGGCCGAGCCAAGGCCAAAGTGTACGTAAGAGGAACCTCCATGGATCATGAGAAAATGCGGCACATGCGTGCGAACAGCCCTACTCACCGTTCCGTCGATGGTTGACCTCATATACGTGTTCCCGTACACAAAAGTACACGGCGCCGCCGAGCTATGAGCTATGATCACGTTTCGCGTAATGCGTCGAATCTACGCTTCTTCCCCAGTCCTCTCACTCGCAGCGTGAACCACAGACAACCGCAGAACTTCGCCACGTACGCCCTCACCCACTGCTACCGAACACACCACGCGGTGTGTTCCGACACACCAGTGTGTCGGAACGGAACGAACACAAAAAAACGAACGAAACAAAATGATAGTTTTGACCGGAACAAAAACATAACCGAAACGTTATTATTTTGTTTAGGAGCGAAACCGAAATATTTTTTATCGGATTTCGGTTCAAGGGAAAAGTCGGCAATCCGAAACACAACCAACCACAAGGAAAGTCAGAATTAGCGCACATCTCAGGGGTCCGCATAAGATCGTATCTCAGGTACAGTGGCTAGCATTCTAGCCACAGTATCTCAGGCAGGATTAGTGCCACCGATAGCCGGTCGAATCTAAGCCTGCCGCTTGGTGCACTAGCCAATTGGCATTGTCGCAAAACCCAGGGCTTGCGCGCTAAGAGCTATCGTTTCTTTTTCTACAGGTACAACGCTTTATTATCGAACTTTAATCCTTCGTTCGTGTTCCTTTAAGTTCGTTTATCGGAACAGTGATTTCGAATTATGGCAAGTACACTCTATGACGTGCTGCTTCTGAGATCTCAGATTTCAGAATTAACTTATTTAGACAAAATTAATACTATCTTTTATCGCTACCTTGCTTCGAAAATTTTTGCATTCAAGCCAAAACCATTATTAACCATTACAGATCACTTTCTTTTTGTTCCGGAGCAGAACGAAAACGGAACTTCATTCAGTGGAATGCAACTAAAACCAGAACGAAAAACATTTTGTTCCGACACCCTGCTCGGAGTCTCCACTATACTCTTCACCGTCTCAAATCGCGCGGTGTGCTTGGACGCTTAGGAGGCCGGCAGTGGCGCCCTCCCTTGTCATACTCTTGCAACTGCTTGCGCAATTAGGGTAACGGTGTAATCTTATTGGACGGTGCACCCGCCTCTTTGTGACTGTGTGCGCGGGAACTGGAGAGCTGTGTTTCGGCGAGTCCCGTTGATCTCTGCGGCGCCAAGTATTGTTTCCCCACGTGGGCATTCGTGCATCGCCTTGGTGTTGCCGTATCGCTAGTATAGTGACCACCCGTACGACGTAGGTAAGTATAAGGTTCTGTCTATTATCAACGAGGCGCTGCTTATTTACCCGACAGCTCTTTAATTGTTTGTATGTGTTGGCGACCCTTAAGCTTTGTTTCGGTGAGCCCCGTGTAGCCGTGCAGCGCAAATTGTCGCTTTCTCACGTGGACTGTCGGACGTCGCCTTGGTTTGGCCCGGGCTTGGCCTTGTAGTTGCCACCATGAGTACCCGGACGACGTACACACGTTTGTTCCCTTCTCATCACTTCTGGCCTCCGGCTTATTTTAGCCGCAGCTCTTCATTTCGGCGCAACATTTCTAGACTGTTGGTTCGCTAGTAGATCGGTTCTTTCAGAAGTGCTTTGATGAGGGGGCAAATTGGTATTTGACATGACCGTATTGCGTGTAGTTGTGCTGCGAAGGTGGCACACGGCACGAAAACGCGTAGCGCAATGTACAGCCGCCCACAAACGTTTACGGGACACGGGTTCTATGACAAATGTGCACTTTTTTGGTAAGGCATGGCGCTTTTGTTTTAATGGATCGCTGTTTGTAAGTCGGAAACACTGCTACATACTGATGAGTTTAAATTCGAGGCTATGTTTTGCGCCCAGCGTTCGTGACAATTCAACTTTCTGGCAAATCACATGTCCCGAAAACTTGTGTGACCTGCTTTAAGTTTTCTTCTCTTGCGTTCGTGTCGTGTACCTGTGCATGTCAGCTTACCAGTGCCACCTTACGCCCGAGAGTCATACGTTCTTCTCGTCAGGAAGTTCACCTTGAGCAAGAGTTGCGTCCTTATGTCATTCGGTTCACGATGTGCGTTTTGTTAGCGTGTTAGCGTGTTATTCGGCCTATTAGATGTAGTTTTAAGAGTGAAGGTAGCGCAGCGGTGGATCAGTGACTATAATGCTTTGCGCTGCTGAGCTCAAGGTCACGGGTTATATTTCCGGCTGCAGCGAAAAAAAAAAAAAATGGGGCCCTGTGCGTTGGGTGCACGTTAAAAGAAAAGAAAAGCAGGTTCCAAAAGTTATCCCGCAGCTCGCCACTGTTCCGTCAATCAGCTGTCCCGCTATGCTAAATGCTATGTTGGTTTGGGACGTATATATATATATATATATATATATATATATATATATACACGTGGTCGTGACTAACGTAGGCCTCTGCCATGACTGCTGCAGGGAACTGTACCTGCGTTTACATGTGTGTGCGTGTGTGTGTGTGTGCGTGCGTGCGCGTGCGCGCGCGCTCTTGCGCCCTCTTTACCGCCCTAAATGAGCGCATACAAAGGGCCGCTTTTACGGGGAAAAGTATTTAGGACATATCCAAGAAATGAACTACAAAAGCGTACAATTATGGCCGTACAATAACTTCTGGCAGCGTCAGGAATTGTGGAGAATTGGACCACTCCCCCACGAAGGTTTGAAAAACTATGGTGGCGCTTCTGGTGCAGCACGTCAAGAACGTTCTGGGCCAGGAGGCATGAGCCTACCAGGAGGCCCGGACTGGGCTTTAGTTCCTTCGGGGCTAATAAATGTTATTTCTCTCTCTCTCTCTCTCTACTAGGGCGATGAGAGCTGCTCTGAATAAACTACGGTTTGTGGACATATCCCTGCACTAAAGCGTAGAGTACGGTGCGTGCGGTGCGTGCCTAACATGCCCGCGATTGTGTTACAACTTGTGGTGTACCCTTGTATTGTATCGTTGACTGTGCTTACTGAACTGCATGTGTACTGCAAGTGACAGCAGTGTAATTTAATTTTTACTTCAATAATGAAAATATTGTTTTACGTGCCAAAACCACCATCCGATTATGAGGCACGCCGTAGCGGGGGGGACTCTGGATTAATTTGGACCACCTGTGGTTCTTTAACGTGCACCTTTAACGTGCACGGGTGTTTTCTACATTTCGCCCCCATCGAAATGCGGCCGCTGTGCCGGGATTACTGTGTGCGATCTTTTATTACTTCGTGTGCAAAATGTAGGTGTTTTCACGTACGATGTGCTAACTGGAACTTGTGCGATAGCACGTTCGGACTTTTATTTTAATTTTTTTTAATATTCTATGTTTCTTGTTTGTTTGTGTGCTTGCTTGTTAACTTGAGCCGTCCCATCTTTGCTGTGTACTGTTTGGCGAAGCGACTAGTAGTATAGTCGGCATCACCGGTGATGCCAAGTTGCCAACCTGTACAACACCTCGTTCTTCTCTGGCGGCGGCTGCGCATGGCGCGGCTGACCCCGGCCGCGCGAGCCCAATATTTAAAGCCACGCACTAGGCGCGCCGAGGGCTGATAGCTTCGCGCGCGCTGTGTTCTCGTGTCGCTTAGTTCGCGTTGAAGCCAGTGTTGCCAGGTCCGACGAGGCGGCGTAGCCAAAAGCTAGAGAAGTTGTAGCCCGAATGTAGCCAAACAGAAAAAAAGTGCAAAATATTTCGTAGCCAAATATAGCCATTTTTATTTGCAATTTTATTTGTGTATACATTTTCTCATTCGACAACGGCAATCTTTTTTTGCACAACTCGTCGCAACTAAATGTCCGTGCCGCCGTCACGGTCGGCCCTTTACATGAACAGCTACATCAGGCTTGCACAGAACACTTTTTGGTTGGCCCCGGTAGCTCTTAAGTTCCAGCGAATCGCTGCAGAGGGCGAAATCAGTGCTTTTATTTTATGACAGATAGTACTAAGTTATTATTTTTAGTTATTTACAGTAATATTAACTACGAACTCTGCTTTTTAGCTGTCGTGAACACAAAATAATGTTCTGCGTCATCGATCTCTCATGTTATCTCTGCCTACGGCGTAGAAGTTCACCTGTCCAGCGATCTGCGACGTGCTGATGGCTTCTTTTTTGATGAGCTAAAACGAGTCTTTCGCGTTATGACATCTCACGCTATTTGTCTCATCGTCCTATCTTGTTTTCTCATTTTCTTGTTTTTGTTTTTCAATTACCTTGGCCCGGATCAGCTGGGACACACACTACCTATATAGTGTCAATTTACATCAACCTGGCCGCCATCTTAGGTCTCTAGCACGCCAAGAACATGCGTTAAGAAAAGGGACAGGCAACAGATGCCACTCACTGTCTGAGTCGGTGTAAGCGGAGCTTTAAAAGATTACTGAGCAAACCGGCACACTAGTGTAAGAAGCGCGCATTCGTTTTCGGCGACCAGCACGTCCCGAACTAACTCGCTCGAAATGCCGCGACGGCTACAAAGAGCAATGGTAAACAACAAATTGATAACAGTGGTAATGCTGTGAAAACCGGTTACTTTCAAAAAGCAAACCATGTTGGTGGCTAATAATGTTTTAGAATAGGGGCCCCTAAAGTTTAGGGCCCCAAAGAGATTTGCCGGTGTTAGCGTTGGGGCATGTAGGAATGAAGAGTTTTGGAATAGGCGTTTTCTTTTGCGGATAGCGTGTTGCGTTTGCAGCGTCACTACGGCGTCAAAGAAAAGGTGTTATAAATACTAAAATAAAGTATACAATTTTATAAGAACAGTAATTTACACTTTCGTGTTTTCGCCTTTAATTACAATTTAGAACTTTTTCGATTAGCAGCATGCAACTTGTTACGCTTAGCTTTGAGTAACCAACTTTACGCACCTTCACCCAGCCAATTCAATCAGTGATAGGCCTACGAGCCATGAAATCGACAATTGAATTCGGAATCAGCGGCGTATAATGAATCGATCTTGATTACACATGTTAGTTGAGAGAAAGCGATAACCGCAATCACTTCTTCAAGCTTACGAACTTCACGCATTACCATGAATCGAGCCCAGTTTTGTGCTAAATTAGAGCCGTGGACTAGTGCGGACGCCACCGCATCGAGCTCCACAGTTTTGATGCGCATTTCTGGGTTACCTCCTCAGCACCCGGGAAGATTGGTATCATTGCATTGACGAAGTCAAGCGGCACCAGAGGACATCACTTTTTTGGACCTGGGGCCGTTTTTCACGCCGCTGCGACTCTAAGAAGACTTCCACCCCGTAGCGGCACCGCTAAGCCTACCAACGAGTAGGGAAGCGGCAGCTGCAACGCGGGAACGCCGATGGCGTGCTTGCAACAGACGGTGACAACGGCGACCGCCTCGATAGCTGCGGCGGCGGCTGCGGCGGCGCAGGGGAACCCGACGAATAGCAAGACATCGATGCGGCTAGCTGACGCCTCCGATCCCGAGCGCGACAGCATGGAATACCAAGACGCCGATACACCGGAGCAAGGTAGCCAACGCGGCCCCCGAGCGTCCATGCAAAAACGAGCCAGAAACCCAGCCGGTGACGAGGACGGCTGGCAAACAGTGCTAACGCTACGCCAGAAGAAAGCCTTGGCGCAGGGCAAGAAACTGAAGAAAAACGTCGAAGAAAGCGTAGGCAAGACCAGCCAGCCGCAACAATCAAAGCCGACACCCACCGCGAGACGAAAACCCTTTTCCCGGAAACTACCACCGCTGCCGAGAGAGGACTTTAAAGTGGTGTTTCGTCCCGCATCAGGGACTGCCAATGAAAAACCTAACAAGCCCACAACTCGCCGAAGCCGTGATTACAGCCTGCCGAGGTCAAGTAAGTGGCGACAAGTTTCTCCTAAGACTAAAACCAGGGTCCAACATATTCATTGTGTCGACGCCGGACGAAACTGCGGCAGACCACATCCGTCGCATAACGAGCCTAAACGTTAACGGAAGAATGCATGCCATTAATGCATACGTGGCCACGGGGGAAGGCACCGGCAAAGGTCTAATACACGGCCTAGCGTCTCACACCCCTGCCGAAACGCTGATGGCGAATCTACGAATCCGCACGCAAGGAGTCGAGATACTCAGAGCATGAATGGTCGGTGATACCAAAACCGCAGTCATTACCTTTTACGGATCAATCATACCACGTTACGTATATTACATGGGTGAGTTGGCGTGCTACCCATATAAGAACACTATTCAATTTTGTAACGCGTGCCGACAGACCGGGCACCGCACAGACGTATGCCCACAGCCTGATCTGCCAGTCTGTCTCACGTGTGGAACGAAAGAACCCCAGGCGGACCACGAATGCCTCCCTATCTGTGACTCTTGTGGTGGGGAACATTTAACAGGAGACAAGGAATGTAAGAGAAGACTAAAGCCCTAAGCACGCCCCGGTGCCTCCATCAAAACACGTAGTAAGAACCCTTGGAAAGACACACCCACGCAGCCACCACCAGGACCAAGATGGCTCAGCTCGGGTGACTCGGAGGACGAAGAGGAGGAATGGCCTTCGCTACACAGAGAACACAAGACAAAACCCAGAGGTGAATCAGGATCGAGATCCCGCACCAGAACATCAAATCCAGCCAACCCGAAGAGGTCCAAGAAGGCATCACGCTCCCGGTCCCGGTCAAGATCGAGCAGAAGAGACGAGGACATCGATATCCTCCGCCCCAAACCTCACACTACCCGCAGCTCAACCCTAGGCCCAGGGCTCCAGGGAACAAGTCGGAGAACACAGATCACACAAAGGTGAGCTGGACGGGGATGGTCAAAACCGGGGCTCCCATTACATCAAATCCCGAGTACCAGAGAGTCTTAGCAGAAAATCGGATGCTCAAACAAACCCTAGAAGAAGTCAAACAGGAAATGGCCGCCCTCAGAGGACAGATTAAACGAACGGCTAAAGTAGAACAACCGAAAACCACAGTAGCGGAAGAAAATATCCCGTCGTCTCAAAATCCGATAGAAGCGATGCTACAACAAATGATGCAGCAAATGCAGGGAATGCAAAATTTCCAGAAGCAGTTATACCACGATTTAAAAAATTAAAAGAGCAAGTCGACGAACTAGCCACCAATCAAAAACAGTTGAATCGTGAGCGTGCAGCAGGTAGCCCAAATGCACCTACCCTTCGAAAAGCCAAAAACGGAGTAGTCTCTGACTTCACGGATGCGGAGGGTGTCACAGGCCATGGCCACTAATCAGGCAAAAACACACGAAATCGTTGAAATTTGGGACTGGAATTGCCGCAGCTTCCAAAAAAAACGGCGGCCCTACAGTGCTACATCGACAAGGCGATTGTTAAGCCGGACATTATATGCCTGCAAGAAATTGGCAAATGCACGGTTAAATTGCGCGACTACTATACACATCACAACCCGGATTATCCCAGTATCGCGACGCTGGTTAGCAAAGGGATCGCGTCGACCGTTCGGTACCTTCCTAACGCTCAAACACTACACCATATAGTGGAACTCTTTCCAACAAAGAGAGGGCGCCCAAAACCCAAATAATCAATATCTATAGCCCACCTAAAGAGAGAGGCAGGGATTTCGCGCCTATAATTACCCACGCCATGAGAAACATGGAGAGGAAAGACAGACTAGTTTTCCTGGGAGACTTTAATGCTCCACATACAAACTGGGGATACAGAAGAGATACACCCAAGGGAAAATTACTCCTTCACGCCGTAGAAAATACAGGCCTACAGCTGGAAACGCTGCCCTCGGCGCCTACTAGGACAGGGAACAGTGTAAGCGCCGACACGTACCCAGACCTCACTTTTTCGCTGAACGTTAGAGATGGTCACTGGCAAAACTTACAGGAAACCCGGGGAGCGACCATTTCATAATAAGCTTTTCCACCAGAACTCCCAAACTCAAACGCGACCTCGGTTCCGCATCTATGACGGATAGGCCGGCATATCGCCAGTACCCAGTTCCCTTAAACCCGCCGGCAAATGCAGAGCAATGGGCGCAGGGCCTTAAAGAGGCCTACGAAGCCTCTACCAGAAAAATTACATTAACGAAGGAAAACGCAGTGGTCGACCCGCACTTGCTAGATTTGTGAAACTGCAGACGGGGACTCACCAAAAGATGGAATCGACAAACTAAAGAGAAAATTAAGAATAAGGATCGCAGAAATCTCGGCCCAGGCGAGCGAATGCGCACGTAAACAACAAGCAGAAAACTGGGTCCAGTTTACTGATTCCCTTAGAGGGACCCTATCGACAGCGAAAACCTGGGCCATCCTAAGAAGTATGATAGATCCAGAAAACACGAAGACCGCAAGTACGCGAACCCTCAGAACACTAACCGGCACACACCTAGGCGACAACGACAGATTACTCCAGGAACTTAGGCAGCGATACATTGGAACAAAAGACCCCGAGTACGTCACGCCCAGTTACTCAGGTACAGAAAATGACGTGCTAGATGCCCCTTTAACTAAAGCAGAGCTTTTTGCTGCCGCCCAAACCCTTAGGAAAAATTCAGCACCAGGGAAGATAGGGTCACCAATCCCATGCTCCGCAATTTGAGTGACGAGCAGCTTGAGCGTTAGTACACTATTTCAACGAGCAGATCTGGGAGACGGGGCACCTTCCACAACAGTGGAAAGACGCCACCGTCATACTCGTCCCAAAAGCAGGCAAGGCTCGCAGTCTGCAGAACGTACGTCCGATATCCCTCACATCATGCCTAGGGAAACCCTTTGAAAAAGTAATTCACACGAGGCTCACGAATCACCTAGAAGATCGTAGCCTCCTATCAGACTAAATGTACGGCTTTAGGAAACACCTATCAACTCAGGACGCATTTCTCAGGCTTAAAGGGCCCCTAAACCACCCAGAAGTCGAAATTTAGTTGTGGTGTTGCAGTTGTGCACGAGTCTACAACGAACACGTTGCCGCGAGAATTTTTCGAAATGGTGCCGTAATAGCGGAGTTACACGTGTTTGATGATCGAAAAACGGCCCTCGCTCATTTCGCTCTTTCCTTCGCTTCTCTCCTCGTCGGCTGGTCTCCCCTCCTCGCCGAGTGCTGCTCGAAATGTCACGTGACACGCGTCATCCGCAACGCGCTTCTCAAACACTGCCTACTTCCTGTTAAGGCACTCCATGCCACGGTGGTCCACGCTAGCATGCTAGCGGCACATATACGACGACGAACCGACCTCCTGTCTGCCGCGCGAGAGGTGTCCAAAAGTAGACGGCAGTTCGGCCGGCGCCCCCGCCCGCTGCACCATCAAACGGCCAATCGACGACCGCGAAGCTGCGCGCCCTCCGCCACAGCAACGAAACATCGGCTGCTGATGAGCACGGCTACCGACGGGAGACGACCGGCCGGTTGTGCTCGCATCGCAGCCGACGGCGCCGCTAATATCAGCGTATTTTTCCTTCTTTGTGTACAATATTGCGAAGAGCGATAACAACGATAAGAAAATATTGCGGCTTTGTGAGCGTCGGCAATTCATTTCGAAGCGCCGTCCGCTTTAGCTTTGAAGGGAAGCGGAAAAGGCCTAGAGACATATCGGCGACATCGAGCGATCAGCGGCGGTGAGGCTGCCGCACGAATAGTCCCAGTCTCATCCTCTCTATGTCGGCAAGGAAATCTCGCCGCTCGCGAGCAAACCGCTGTCGAACGGCGGCCCGCGAATGGCAAACGGCGTTGCGCGAGTTAGCGTGCAGGTAACGTGGACTTGGACTTCGGCGCTTCTCGGCTACCCGATATTTGCTGCGGTGCGCCGGCGCGTGTTATGCGAAGCGTGCCGCTATAGACCCCAGTGTTGCGCGCACGTCTGGAAGGCCAACACTGTCGCACTCTATTCGCGCAGCTCTATTCGCTAAGCATGACTGTGTTGGAACACGAGCGATTTGTCACTTGCGTTGCGGGCTGTAAGTACCGATTCGCAAGCCGCACAAGCGAGCAACACGGCGAGGACGAGCAAGGAGCGCGCGTACCTGCTAGCAGACAAACCGGAAGTCGTAGGTCTTGTTCGAACCATGGACACGTTTCCACCGTTGACATCACCACATTCCCCCTGCTGACTCGTGACGACCGCTGGGTTCCGGAAAGGCGAGGGAGGAGGACGCATTGTTTTTTTGGTTTTGTGGCGCGCCCGCGGCGCGTAGCGCTGCAGCGTTGGCATCGTTGATCGTGATTGCATTCTGAACTCGATGCGCGTGTTTCTTGAAATGTTCAAAAAATATCTGATGGTGTTAGGGGCCCTTTAAAGAGGAGTCCTAAGCATATACCTACCAGAGGGGAGCACGTGGTAGTCGCGCTTGATCTCAAAGTGCCTTCGACACCATGTCGCACACGCTCATACTCGAGGAACTAGAAACAGTAGAATGTGGGAGAAAATGTACAATTACATACGCTCATTCCTCACATATAGGAAAGCCACGATAGGATAGAAGACATCAGTCAATAAATTTCACACCAGGTAAGGGTACCCCTCAAGGGCCATCCTCTCGCCCCTTTTATTCATTTAGGCATGACCAGACTAGCAGGCGACTACAGCAAATTCCAGACTTAAATTCTCGCTGTATGCGGAGACATTACCCTGTGGCGACAACAGCCCTCTAGGGTACAAAGAACAAGTCTTACACGAACCGATATAAACTGTAACTGATTTGCAGAACAAAGCGGCATGTCCCTGCGCGGCCAGACAAATCAGAATGGGTAAGGCTACATGTCCGAAACTCTCGGAAAGATCAAAGCGTTAGCCATGTTAGATAACAGGGAAATCCAGGAAATACAAAGAATCCGGATCCTAGGCCTATGCTACAAGAAACCGCAGAGCGGACTTCACTATCCAAAACGTAAAACGACCACCAATCAAATAGCTCGATGATCGAGCAAGTACGATGAAATGCAGAGGTCTAACCGAGTGGAGGCCATCCTACTAGTGCACGCGTTTGTACTTAATAGGTCACGTATACCTGCTATCAAGAGCTCCAGCCCTAGCGAAACCAAAGAAGTGGACGTAATAATCGTATGGCATATAAGCGCACTAGGATTCCCACCCAGCCCCGTCCAACGAGAATTACAAGCGCTCGTACTCTCATAATACTTACAGGAACTGAGGGCAGCGACTATGCTGGGCAAAGGGAACGCCTCGACTGCTCTAAGGCAGGAGACGGTCCTTGCGATTTAATTTTCCTATTCGACCATTACTGCGAGAAATATCTCGTTTCGTTTCCGGCGTTTAAACGGAACGCTGATAGTTTCCCCAATTCCGGGGGAGAACATGAGTCCACTCTACCATGGTGCCAGGCGGCGGCTAGAGCGAGACAACTCACTAAAAGTTCAGTGGCACCGTGATGTCACGTACACGGACGTCCGCAGTCCCCCATGGTCACGTTCTAACGGCAGTAACTACTCCACACACTCAACATCAAATCTCTGCCTCATGCGCACCCATGCACGAGCACAGCTGAACCCCTGCAATGCTCTAGCAATCAAACCAGCAGACGCAGCGGTGAGCTCGATAGCGGTCCTGACAGACACTTGTAACGCGTGCCGGATGTTACTAAGCGGACGTCTACCGCGCATAACCCTCAAGCTACTAGCAAACACTAGGTTCATCACACGGCATTACATGGTGCCCGGACACTCGGGAGTCCCAGAAACGACCGGGCGAACGCACTAGCTCGCGAACTAGCGAACCGAGCAGACGACGCCCCAAGTAAATACCAAAGGACTACACCCCGCACGACATCCTGGAGCACCAGCTTCGCGAACGACAAATCTACGCGTTCCGCATCCACCTCGAGTATGAGACCTCGGAAGTACAGAAAAATCCAAACTCACACCTTCCCGCCTTGGACTGTGGCACGCAATGTGGCCAACAGTATATGCCGATGATGTCCCTGGTGCGGGGGGCGGCTTTCTCTCCCCCACATTATGTAGAATGTATATGTCAGGCCCCCGAACATTAACTCGCCCCTAATACTGACCTCACTACGAGCCCTGGGAGGCCGTCCTCCTCGCTCAATGACTTGGAGATCCAGAAGGGTTTCTTAGACCAGGCCGAGCGTACGGCACGGCCACTGGAGTCCTGGACTAGGACCCACCCTTCCCGCTCCTTGCCTCTCTTTTTGCTTTTTTTTATTATTCAATAAAGTTTTTCATTCATTCATAAGAGCGTCGCTTCGATGGAACCCGCCATTTTGTTTTGACGAAAGCTTTTGCGGCAGCTTTTGGGGCTCCCACTAAATCGATGGAATATCGTGCCCGACCAAAATCAACACAGTTCCCTCTTGCCATGCGCAGTGGCTTCGACGCTATTTCTTTGGGCCCCAATACGTTTGAGGCCCCTATTCTAAACCTCTATAATTGCTGAGTATAAGTGCCAACACCACGATATGATTGGGAGGCATAACGCACGGGGGGGACTCCGGATTAATTTTGGCCACCTCAGGTTCTTTAACGTGCACCTTAATACAGAGTGGTTCCTGCATTTCGCCCTTGATCGAAATGCGGCCGCCGTGGCCATGAATCAAACCCACGTCCTCGAGCCAGCAGTACGAACCTCACAAGTTCAGCTAACACGGTGGGTGAAGTTTTTTGACGTGGTGCACTGATGTCTCGTGGGAAACTGTTTTCGTATTAGCAGAATAGTATCTGCATTCATGAGGTTACGGGCAAACCATCTAGAAGTAAAGCACCAGAACCCACCTTTGGTTCGAGTCTTGCTCCCATTCTTTTTATACGTTCTCGCATACTTGCCCACTTCCCATGTTTGGATTCTCCTCTCTGAGGAGATCTATCGTACGTCCAACCTATCGAAATGAGCCTGAATCTAGCACGAAGAAAAAATTCATCTAGCAGGAAAAGGAAATGGCAGTAAAGCTTCGCGCCAGAAACGTGGAGTAGGTGCGAAAGCTGTGCCTTGCGCGATACTTCATCCGGAAGACATGGCCATGACACACTGGAGCGTGTCATAACCCCGTGCTTCCCTCTTTCATGTCGGCGCCATGATCGCCCGACTGGCCCTGACCCTATTTACTGCTCTCCCTTCCTGAACACTGCCATGTTAGATGTGTACTGTTGAAAAACCACTACTCCCGGTTCATCCCGATGGCCTCGGGGATCTGGTGCCTAACTGTCAGCAGGGTGCACGTTTGAGTGCATCAAGATCCAAGCACTGGCTCATACAAAGACGCAGAGAGGAAGGAAATGCAGGGGTGGGGTGGGGTCATTTCACGCACGCACACACGCACTGCCACCGGGCCGGCTCAGCAGCTAAAACAGAGCCCTTCGAGATTTACTTTCTACCCGATCAAAGCCACCTCTGACGTGGATTAGGGCGCCACTTATAGCCCAAACCAGCCAAGTCGCAGATTTTCAGTATCCCAAATATGGCCACATAGCCAACTCGTCCAGTCGACGCCAAAAATTTTTCCCGATCCCATTTCGCTATATATATAACCAACCTGCAACACGGTGAAAGCCAGATCAGCACGATGGTCAGATTCGCTAGTGCTGCTGCGCTTACTCCTCCAGCGTTTAGACAGCGAGTGTCCGCGGTCATCCATGAGATGCATTCGTGCTTGCCTTGCGCGCGTGACACCATACCTGTTAATTTATTTATGAGCTACTAACTACTAACTATGGTAATACGGCCGATAAACACTATCCTTCGTACAGCTGTCTATTAATTCGCTGTCGCAATCGATGCTTCGCCTTTGTCGGGCCAAACTGCTAATTTTTGTGGGTTTCAACATTAGTCCAATTGTGCAATTGTGGAAATGTCCAATTGTTCAAGACTGCTTTGTCGCTGTGCAAACGAACATTTAGCGTACAATGCAGGCGATCAAAAAAAAAAAAAAGGATATCGCCCACATAGAAGGCGTTGATGCTAGGTTCTGCACAGTTACCAACGATTCATCATGATCTAAGCTGTTGTGGACCAGACTTGTACACGTTACAGAAGAAGGTAACCGATCAGAATTAATTACTTCATTCAAAAATGCGATTACTGTTACCAATTACTAATCCAAGAACGTAATTGAGGAATTGCTCAAAGGCAGTCCGATTACCGGTTTACACTCGATTGTACGCGAGTTTTTAAAATAATTTTCGTTGCTTGAACTCGACCCTCGCGTTACATTCGAACAACCGCAAATTTACGATTGTAAAACAAACATTCCAATTTCGCGTTTTTAACGTTACATTTGGAATCTTTACCGTTTACGTCTCTATTCAATCCAGACAAGTCGACCGAAGTCAAACTTTATTGAAATTGAAGCCATTTTCGCTGGCCTGTACTTAAGAAGTACTTAATCTCACACGCGCTTGATGGCACGGATGTCGTGATTTTTGAGCGATCTTGGCACTGATAGGTTCCAGATGTCGGAACGAAATGTTTTTCGTTCTGGTTTGAGTTTCCCACTGAAAAAATTTCGTTCCGTTGTGCTCCGGAACGAAAAAAAAAAAAAAGAAATGACCCATGATGGTTCATGACGGTTGTGGTTCGCATGAAAAAAAAAACAAAGAAAAAACTTCAAAGCCAACTACGATAAAACATAGTATTCATTTTTCAGAATTAGTGAATTCAAATTTTGAGATCGTGCTCAGTGCCTTGAGTCAAATCATAGAGCATGATCTCAGAAGCAGCACGTCATCGAGTTAACTCGCCGTATTCTAGTCTGGCTGTTCCGATAAACCAACTTAAACGAACACAAACGAAGGATAAAACTTCGGTAACAAAGTGTTATACCCGTAGAAAACGAAACGATAAGCTCTAGAGCGCATGCCCTGTTTTTGCTATGATGTCGATCTGCTAGTGCACAAAA